>NW_028274949.1:300000-433717 GCF_037043125.1 Eumetopias jubatus | reverse complement strand
AGTTCAGTGTAAGGCTACTAGGCCTGAGGCGAGCCCACGTCCATTTGAAGACCCATCCACCCGCATGACACAGGACTTAAAGGAGAGAAACCCTCCGCACACCGTGTTACCCGCTGTACAGGATCGCGGGTTCCAACTATTTTCTTGCACACAAGGTTTAACAAGCTGCTTCCAAACTTACGAAAAGAGATGGTAGTCGAAGGACGGCAACAAAATAGATTTGTTCTTAGAGTTAAACAAACGTATGCCATCTTCCTTAGGCTTGCTCACATCCTCCATTTCCATACATCGTTCTTCATGTCATGACTGTAGGCACATTCGACACGGAGAGTTAAGTCTAGCCCATGTCCGTTACGCCTTCACCCCCACTACGGAAAACATTTTCATCTCACTGAAACCATAGGACACCTGAGGGAAGCCTACTTCAGAAGAGGTTTCTCCAGCACCGTCACAGGGCCCTTTCAAGATGCCTTCTCCGTTTCATGCTAAAGTTCTTCTCATTCTTAACGTGTATGGCTTTCCTAATGGATTTCTTTCTCACAACGAAAACCTTGACACGTTCCATCTGCTCTCTCTCCTACTCTTGAAAACACTTCTCACAGAACAAGTTTCGAATGGGGACAGACATTCTACAGTAAGTATGTCTGTGGGACAGGCACGGGGCACATTCTTTGCGATTTCACACTTACATGGGTAACGTCTACCATGTTCAGGGAAGATGTTAGTAGAAACACGGTTTCTCTGCAGTGGTGTTTCTTCAGACTGCATAGTACTCCCTTTGCTTAGGATTCAACCCATACGTTTTGTGACTATGAATTCCTCGCGAACCCAGATGGGAGCTCGAAGTCGCGTTTGAGATGGACTTGCTTCGCAGAGATTCATGTATGCCTTTCCTTTGGCGAAGTCACATACATTTGAAAACCCTTCCCTCTTCGTGACCCATGGTGTTCGTTGAGAAAAGCCCTCCATAAGAAGTTGTTCGGCGACTAAGGTATGTCTCTCTTCCTTCCCCTCCGTACTCTTTCACACTTTGCTTCAAGCCGCTTCGTTCCTTAGCAAAGCAGATGGCAGTCGAAGGACCGCACCGCCACAGCGTTGTTTCTTCGACTTAAGTGTATCACACGTCCCTTATGCTTCCTCCTATTTCCAGACACACACCTCTCTAGGGGACTACTAGTGGGTTGGTTGTCACATTCGACCCACATTTTTCTTCACAATTCAGCGTGTGGCGTTTTCCTGGTGTTTTCAAACAAAGTACTGACAAGGCTTCTATCTTCCCGAAACAAGATCTGAGTTGGGAGAGGCTTTCGATACAAGTTCGTTCTCAAGCAGTGGTATATGGCACAGTATTTGTGCCTTCGCTTTTAACGTCGGGACTTTCCTCCATTTTCTTCCCTGTAGATGGTAGTGGAAAGGCGATTTCTCTACCGTTTTGTTCCTTGAGAGCTGAGTGTCAGACACTTACACCTATATCTCCAAAGGCTTCACGCTTCCCGAACCAAGAGGTTAGCAGGAAATCCTGTTGGACGTGGCCTTGTTTCTCTGAGTTCAGTGGAAGGCGCTGCTGAGGCGAGCTCGCGTACATTTGAAGGCCCTTCCAACTTCATGACACAAGACTTTCGTGCAGAGAAACCCTCCACACAACGTGTTCCTCACCGTAGTGTACCGCGCTTTCCGTCTCTTTCCTTTTGCACTACGTTGTAAAAAGGTGCTTCCATCCGTAGGGAAAGAGCTGGTCGTCGACGGACGGCAAACCTCTAGATTTGTTCTTAGAGTTAACCATGGGAAGGCAATCCTCCTTATGCTTCCTCACATAATACATATCCATACTCATCCTTCTTCATATAACGACCGCACTTCCACAGCGTTGTTTTGTAGAAATAAGTGTATAGCACTTTCCTTACGCTTCCTCCGATTTACAGACACACACCTCTATAGGGGACAACTTGTGACTTGGTGGTAACATTCGACCCACATTTTTCTTCACAATTCAGCCTATGGCATTTTCCTTGCGCTTTCACGCGAAGAACTGAAAACACTTCTAGCTTCCTGAAACAAGATCTGAGTAGGGAGAAACTTTCGACACAACTTCTTTCTCAAGCAGTGGTACATGACACAGTATTTGTGCCTTCACTGCAAACGTTGGAAATTGCTTCCATCTTCGTCCCTGTAGGTGGTAGTGGAAAGATCATTTCCCTGCAGCTTTGTTTCTTGAGAGGTGAGTATAAGAACCCTCCCTTAGAGAGCAGCACATATATCTCCAAGGGCTTCTATCTTCAAGAACCAAGATGTTCGCACGAAAACCTGTTTGACGAGGCCTTCTTTCTCAGAGTTCAGTGTAAGGCTACTAGGCCTGAAGGGAGCCCACGTCCATTTGAAGACCCATCCACCTGCATGACACAGGTCTTAAAGGAGAGAAACCCTCTGCACAACGTGTTCCCCGCTGTACAGGAAGGCACGTTCCACCTCTTTCCTTGCACACAAGGTTTAACAAGCTGCTTCCTACCTTACGAAAAGAGATGGTAGTCGAAGGACGGCAACAATATAGATTTGTTCTTAGAGTTAAACAAACGTATGCCATCTTCCTTAGGCTTGCTCACATCCTCCATTTCCATACATCGTTCTTCATGTCACGACTGTAGGCACATTCGACACGGAGAGTTAAGTCTACTCCATGTCCCTTACGCCTTCACACCCACTAGGGAAAACACTTTCATCTCACTGAAACCGTTGCACAGCTGAGGGAAGCCTACCTCAGAAGAGGTTTCTCCAGCACCGTCACAGGGCCCATTCAAGATGCCTTCACCGTTTCATGCTAAAGTGCTTCTCATCCTTACGTGTGTGGCTTTCCTGATGGATTTCCTTCTCACAATGAAAACCTTGACACGTTCCATCTGCTCTCTCTCCTACTCTTGAAAACACTTCCCACAGAACAAGATTCGAATGGGGACAGAGATTCTACAGTAAGTATGTCTGTGGGACAGGCACGGGGCACATTCCTTGCGATTTCACACTTTGCATTGGATAAGTCCACCATGTCCAGGGTGAGATGCTAGTAGAAACCCGGTGTCTCTGCAGTGGTGTTTCTTCCGACTGAATAGTACTCCCTTTGTTTAGGATTCAACACATACGTTTTGTGACTGTGAATTCCTCGCGAACCCAGATGGGAGCTCGAAGTCGCGTTTGAGATAGACTTGGTTCGCAGAGATTCGTGTATGCCTTTCCTCTGCCTAACTCGCATACTTTGGAAGACGCTTCTATCTTCGTGACCCATGCATGGTGTTCTTTGAGAGAAGACCTCCATAAGATGTTGTTCCGCGAGTAAGGTAGATCACGCTTCCCCTCTGCTTTCTTTCACACTTTGCATCAAGCCGCTTCGTTTCTTAGCAGAGGAGGTGGCAGTCGAAGGACCGCACCTCCACAGCGTTGATTTGTAGAACTAAGTGTATAGCACGTTCCTTACGCTTCCTCCCATTTCCAGACACACACCTCTATAGGGGACAACTTGTGACTTGGTGGTAACATTCGACCCACATTTTTCTTCACTCTTCACCCTATGGCATTTTCCTTACGCTTTCAGGCGAAAAACTGAAAATGCTTCTAGCTTCCTGAAACAAGATCTGAGTAGGGAGAAACGTTCGACACAACTTCTTTCTCAAGCTGTGGTACATGACACAGTATTTGTGCCTTCACTGCGAACGTTGGAAATTGCTTCCATATTCTTCCCTGTAGGCGGTAGTGGAAAGACTATTTCCCTGCAGTTTTGTTTCTTGAGAGGTGAGTATAAGAACCTTCCCTTAGAGAGCAACACATATATCTCCAAGGGCTTCTATCTTCAAGATCCAAGATGTTCGCACGACAGCCTGTTTGACGTGGCCTTGTTTCTCAGAGTTCAGTGTAAGGCTACTAGGCCTGAGGCGAGCCCACGTCCATTTGAAGACCCATCCACCCGCATGACACAGGACTTAAAGGAGAGAAACCCTCCGCACACCGTGTTACCCGCTGTACAGGATCGCGGGTTCCAACTATTTTCTTGCACACAAGGTTTAACAAGCTGCTTCCAAACTTACGAAAAGAGATGGTAGTCGAAGGACGGCAACAAAATAGATTTGTTCTTAGAGTTAAACAAACGTATGCCATCTTCCTTAGGCTTGCTCACATCTCCATTTCCATACATGTTCTTCATGTAGACTGTAGGCACATTCGACGGAGAGTTAGCCCATGAGTTAGCCCATGACAGTTCCATCTCACACCCACTAGGAAAACATATCTCAAAAAGCGACTGAACCTACTCAGAAGAGTTCTCCACAACCGTCTCAGGCCCTTTCAAGATGCCTTCTCCGTTTCATGCTAAAGTTCTTCTCATTCTTAACGTGTATGGCTTTCCTAATGGATTTCTTTCTCACAACGAAAACCTTGACACGTTCCATCTGCTCTCTCTCCTACTCTTGAAAACACTTCTCACAGAACAAGGTTCGAATGGGGACAGACATTCTACAGTAAGTATGTCTGTGGGACAGGCACGGGGCACATTCCTTGCGATTTCACACTTACATGGGTAACGTCTACCATGTTCAGGGAAGATGTTAGTAGAAACACGGTTTCTCTGCAGTGGTGTTTCTTCAGACTGCATAGTACTCCCTTTGCTTAGGATTCAACCCATACGTTTTGTGACTATGAATTCCTCGCGAACCCAGATGGGAGCTCGAAGTCGCGTTTGAGATGGACTTGCTTCGCAGAGATTCATGTATGCCTTTCCTTTGGCGAAGTCACATACATTTGAAAACCCTTCCCTCTTCGTGACCCATGGTGTTCGTTGAGAAAAGCCCTCCATAAGAAGTTGTTCGGCGACTAAGGTATGTCTCTCTTCCTTCCCCTCCGTACTCTTTCACACTTTGCTTCAAGCCGCTTCGTTCCTTAGCAAAGCAGATGGCAGTCGAAGGACCGCACCGCCACAGCGTTGTTTCTTCGACTTAAGTGTATCACACGTCCCTTATGCTTCCTCCTATTTCCAGACACACACCTCTCTAGGGGACTACTAGTGGGTTGGTTGTCACATTCGACCCACATTTTTCTTCACAATTCAGCGTGTGGCGTTTTCCTGGTGTTTTCAAACAAAGTACTGACAAGGCTTCTATCTTCCCGAAACAAGATCTGAGTTGGGAGAGGCTTTCGATACAAGTTCGTTCTCAAGCAGTGGTATATGGCACAGTATTTGTGCCTTCGCTTTTAACGTCGGGACTTTCCTCCATTTTCTTCCCTGTAGATGGTAGTGGAAAGGCGATTTCTCTACCGTTTTGTTCCTTGAGAGCTGAGTGTCAGACACTTACACCTATATCTCCAAAGGCTTCACGCTTCCCGAACCAAGAGGTTAGCAGGAAATCCTGTTGGACGTGGCCTTGTTTCTCTGAGTTCAGTGGAAGGCGCTGCTGAGGCGAGCTCGCGTACATTTGAAGGCCCTTCCAACTTCATGACACAAGACTTTCGTGCAGAGAAACCCTCCACACAACGTGTTCCTCACCGTAGTGTACCGCGCTTTCCGTCTCTTTCCTTTTGCACTACGTTGTAAAAAGGTGCTTCCATCCGTAGGGAAAGAGCTGGTCGTCGACGGACGGCAAACCTCTAGATTTGTTCTTAGAGTTAACCATGGGAAGGCAATCCTCCTTATGCTTCCTCACATAATACATATCCATACTCATCCTTCTTCATATAACGACCGCACTTCCACAGCGTTGTTTTGTAGAAATAAGTGTATAGCACTTTCCTTACGCTTCCTCCGATTTACAGACACACACCTCTATAGGGGACAACTTGTGACTTGGTGGTAACATTCGACCCACATTTTTCTTCACAATTCAGCCTATGGCATTTTCCTTGCGCTTTCACGCGAAGAACTGAAAACACTTCTAGCTTCCTGAAACAAGATCTGAGTAGGGAGAAACTTTCGACACAACTTCTTTCTCAAGCAGTGGTACATGACACAGTATTTGTGCCTTCACTGCAAACGTTGGAAATTGCTTCCATCTTCGTCCCTGTAGGTGGTAGTGGAAAGATCATTTCCCTGCAGCTTTGTTTCTTGAGAGGTGAGTATAAGAACCCTCCCTTAGAGAGCAGCACATATATCTCCAAGGGCTTCTATCTTCAAGAACCAAGATGTTCGCACGAAAACCTGTTTGACGAGGCCTTCTTTCTCAGAGTTCAGTGTAAGGCTACTAGGCCTGAAGGGAGCCCACGTCCATTTGAAGACCCATCCACCTGCATGACACAGGTCTTAAAGGAGAGAAACCCTCTGCACAACGTGTTCCCCGCTGTACAGGAAGGCACGTTCCACCTCTTTCCTTGCACACAAGGTTTAACAAGCTGCTTCCTACCTTACGAAAAGAGATGGTAGTCGAAGGACGGCAACAATATAGATTTGTTCTTAGAGTTAAACAAACGTATGCCATCTTCCTTAGGCTTGCTCACATCCTCCATTTCCATACATCGTTCTTCATGTCACGACTGTAGGCACATTCGACACGGAGAGTTAAGTCTACTCCATGTCCCTTACGCCTTCACACCCACTAGGGAAAACACTTTCATCTCACTGAAACCGTTGCACAGCTGAGGGAAGCCTACCTCAGAAGAGGTTTCTCCAGCACCGTCACAGGGCCCATTCAAGATGCCTTCACCGTTTCATGCTAAAGTGCTTCTCATCCTTACGTGTGTGGCTTTCCTGATGGATTTCCTTCTCACAATGAAAACCTTGACACGTTCCATCTGCTCTCTCTCCTACTCTTGAAAACACTTCCCACAGAACAAGATTCGAATGGGGACAGAGATTCTACAGTAAGTATGTCTGTGGGACAGGCACGGGGCACATTCCTTGCGATTTCACACTTTGCATTGGATAAGTCCACCATGTCCAGGGTGAGATGCTAGTAGAAACCCGGTGTCTCTGCAGTGGTGTTTCTTCCGACTGAATAGTACTCCCTTTGTTTAGGATTCAACACATACGTTTTGTGACTGTGAATTCCTCGCGAACCCAGATGGGAGCTCGAAGTCGCGTTTGAGATAGACTTGGTTCGCAGAGATTCGTGTATGCCTTTCCTCTGCCTAACTCGCATACTTTGGAAGACGCTTCTATCTTCGTGACCCATGCATGGTGTTCTTTGAGAGAAGACCTCCATAAGATGTTGTTCCGCGAGTAAGGTAGATCACGCTTCCCCTCTGCTTTCTTTCACACTTTGCATCAAGCCGCTTCGTTTCTTAGCAGAGGAGGTGGCAGTCGAAGGACCGCACCTCCACAGCGTTGATTTGTAGAACTAAGTGTATAGCACGTTCCTTACGCTTCCTCCCATTTCCAGACACACACCTCTATAGGGGACAACTTGTGACTTGGTGGTAACATTCGACCCACATTTTTCTTCACTCTTCACCCTATGGCATTTTCCTTACGCTTTCAGGCGAAAAACTGAAAATGCTTCTAGCTTCCTGAAACAAGATCTGAGTAGGGAGAAACGTTCGACACAACTTCTTTCTCAAGCTGTGGTACATGACACAGTATTTGTGCCTTCACTGCGAACGTTGGAAATTGCTTCCATATTCTTCCCTGTAGGCGGTAGTGGAAAGACTATTTCCCTGCAGTTTTGTTTCTTGAGAGGTGAGTATAAGAACCTTCCCTTAGAGAGCAACACATATATCTCCAAGGGCTTCTATCTTCAAGATCCAAGATGTTCGCACGACAGCCTGTTTGACGTGGCCTTGTTTCTCAGAGTTCAGTGTAAGGCTACTAGGCCTGAGGCGAGCCCACGTCCATTTGAAGACCCATCCACCCGCATGACACAGGACTTAAAGGAGAGAAACCCTCCGCACACCGTGTTACCCGCTGTACAGGATCGCGGGTTCCAACTATTTTCTTGCACACAAGGTTTAACAAGCTGCTTCCAAACTTACGAAAAGAGATGGTAGTCGAAGGACGGCAACAAAATAGATTTGTTCTTAGAGTTAAACAAACGTATGCCATCTTCCTTAGGCTTGCTCACATCCTCCATTTCCATACATCGTTCTTCATGTCATGACTGTAGGCACATTCGACACGGAGAGTTAAGTCTAGCCCATGTCCGTTACGCCTTCACCCCCACTACGGAAAACATTTTCATCTCACTGAAACCATAGGACACCTGAGGGAAGCCTACTTCAGAAGAGGTTTCTCCAGCACCGTCACAGGGCCCTTTCAAGATGCCTTCTCCGTTTCATGCTAAAGTTCTTCTCATTCTTAACGTGTATGGCTTTCCTAATGGATTTCTTTCTCACAACGAAAACCTTGACACGTTCCATCTGCTCTCTCTCCTACTCTTGAAAACACTTCTCACAGAACAAGGTTCGAATGGGGACAGACATTCTACAGTAAGTATGTCTGTGGGACAGGCACGGGGCACATTCCTTGCGATTTCACACTTACATGGGTAACGTCTACCATGTTCAGGGAAGATGTTAGTAGAAACACGGTTTCTCTGCAGTGGTGTTTCTTCAGACTGCATAGTACTCCCTTTGCTTAGGATTCAACCCATACGTTTTGTGACTATGAATTCCTCGCGAACCCAGATGGGAGCTCGAAGTCGCGTTTGAGATGGACTTGCTTCGCAGAGATTCATGTATGCCTTTCCTTTGGCGAAGTCACATACATTTGAAAACCCTTCCCTCTTCGTGACCCATGGTGTTCGTTGAGAAAAGCCCTCCATAAGAAGTTGTTCGGCGACTAAGGTATGTCTCTCTTCCTTCCCCTCCGTACTCTTTCACACTTTGCTTCAAGCCGCTTCGTTCCTTAGCAAAGCAGATGGCAGTCGAAGGACCGCACCGCCACAGCGTTGTTTCTTCGACTTAAGTGTATCACACGTCCCTTATGCTTCCTCCTATTTCCAGACACACACCTCTCTAGGGGACTACTAGTGGGTTGGTTGTCACATTCGACCCACATTTTTCTTCACAATTCAGCGTGTGGCGTTTTCCTGGTGTTTTCAAACAAAGTACTGACAAGGCTTCTATCTTCCCGAAACAAGATCTGAGTTGGGAGAGGCTTTCGATACAAGTTCGTTCTCAAGCAGTGGTATATGGCACAGTATTTGTGCCTTCGCTTTTAACGTCGGGACTTTCCTCCATTTTCTTCCCTGTAGATGGTAGTGGAAAGGCGATTTCTCTACCGTTTTGTTCCTTGAGAGCTGAGTGTCAGACACTTACACCTATATCTCCAAAGGCTTCACGCTTCCCGAACCAAGAGGTTAGCAGGAAATCCTGTTGGACGTGGCCTTGTTTCTCTGAGTTCAGTGGAAGGCGCTGCTGAGGCGAGCTCGCGTACATTTGAAGGCCCTTCCAACTTCATGACACAAGACTTTCGTGCAGAGAAACCCTCCACACAACGTGTTCCTCACCGTAGTGTACCGCGCTTTCCGTCTCTTTCCTTTTGCACTACGTTGTAAAAAGGTGCTTCCATCCGTAGGGAAAGAGCTGGTCGTCGACGGACGGCAAACCTCTAGATTTGTTCTTAGAGTTAACCATGGGAAGGCAATCCTCCTTATGCTTCCTCACATAATACATATCCATACTCATCCTTCTTCATATAACGACCGCACTTCCACAGCGTTGTTTTGTAGAAATAAGTGTATAGCACTTTCCTTACGCTTCCTCCGATTTACAGACACACACCTCTATAGGGGACAACTTGTGACTTGGTGGTAACATTCGACCCACATTTTTCTTCACAATTCAGCCTATGGCATTTTCCTTGCGCTTTCACGCGAAGAACTGAAAACACTTCTAGCTTCCTGAAACAAGATCTGAGTAGGGAGAAACTTTCGACACAACTTCTTTCTCAAGCAGTGGTACATGACACAGTATTTGTGCCTTCACTGCGAACGTTGGAAATTGCTTCCATCTTCGTCCCTGTAGGTGGTAGTGGAAAGACTATTTCCCTGCAGCTTTGTTTCTTGAGAGGTGAGTATAAGAACCCTCCCTTAGAGAGCAGCACATATATCTCCAAGGGCTTCTATCTTCAAGAACCAAGATGTTCGCACGAAAACCTGTTTGACGAGGCCTTCTTTCTCAGAGTTCAGTGTAAGGCTACTAGGCCTGAAGGGAGCCCACGTCCATTTGAAGACCCATCCACCTGCATGACACAGGTCTTAAAGGAGAGAAACCCTCTGCACAACGTGTTCCCCGCTGTACAGGAAGGCACGTTCCACCTCTTTCCTTGCACACAAGGTTTAACAAGCTGCTTCCTACCTTACGAAAAGAGATGGTAGTCGAAGGACGGCAACAATATAGATTTGTTCTTAGAGTTAAACAAACGTATGCCATCTTCCTTAGGCTTGCTCACATCCTCCATTTCCATACATCGTTCTTCATGTCACGACTGTAGGCACATTCGACACGGAGAGTTAAGTCTACTCCATGTCCCTTACGCCTTCACACCCACTAGGGAAAACACTTTCATCTCACTGAAACCGTTGCACAGCTGAGGGAAGCCTACCTCAGAAGAGGTTTCTCCAGCACCGTCACAGGGCCCATTCAAGATGCCTTCACCGTTTCATGCTAAAGTGCTTCTCATCCTTACGTGTGTGGCTTTCCTGATGGATTTCCTTCTCACAATGAAAACCTTGACACGTTCCATCTGCTCTCTCTCCTACTCTTGAAAACACTTCCCACAGAACAAGATTCGAATGGGGACAGAGATTCTACAGTAAGTATGTCTGTGGGACAGGCACGGGGCACATTCCTTGCGATTTCACACTTTGCATTGGATAAGTCCACCATGTCCAGGGTGAGATGCTAGTAGAAACCCGGTGTCTCTGCAGTGGTGTTTCTTCCGACTGAATAGTACTCCCTTTGTTTAGGATTCAACACATACGTTTTGTGACTGTGAATTCCTCGCGAACCCAGATGGGAGCTCGAAGTCGCGTTTGAGATAGACTTGGTTCGCAGAGATTCGTGTATGCCTTTCCTCTGCCTAACTCGCATACTTTGGAAGACGCTTCTATCTTCGTGACCCATGCATGGTGTTCTTTGAGAGAAGACCTCCATAAGATGTTGTTCCGCGAGTAAGGTAGATCACGCTTCCCCTCTGCTTTCTTTCACACTTTGCATCAAGCCGCTTCGTTTCTTAGCAGAGGAGGTGGCAGTCGAAGGACCGCACCTCCACAGCGTTGATTTGTAGAACTAAGTGTATAGCACGTTCCTTACGCTTCCTCCCATTTCCAGACACACACCTCTATAGGGGACAACTTGTGACTTGGTGGTAACATTCGACCCACATTTTTCTTCACTCTTCACCCTATGGCATTTTCCTTACGCTTTCAGGCGAAAAACTGAAAATGCTTCTAGCTTCCTGAAACAAGATCTGAGTAGGGAGAAACGTTCGACACAACTTCTTTCTCAAGCTGTGGTACATGACACAGTATTTGTGCCTTCACTGCGAACGTTGGAAATTGCTTCCATATTCTTCCCTGTAGGCGGTAGTGGAAAGACTATTTCCCTGCAGTTTTGTTTCTTGAGAGGTGAGTATAAGAACCTTCCCTTAGAGAGCAACACATATATCTCCAAGGGCTTCTATCTTCAAGATCCAAGATGTTCGCACGACAGCCTGTTTGACGTGGCCTTGTTTCTCAGAGTTCAGTGTAAGGCTACTAGGCCTGAGGCGAGCCCACGTCCATTTGAAGACCCATCCACCCGCATGACACAGGACTTAAAGGAGAGAAACCCTCCGCACACCGTGTTACCCGCTGTACAGGATCGCGGGTTCCAACTATTTTCTTGCACACAAGGTTTAACAAGCTGCTTCCAAACTTACGAAAAGAGATGGTAGTCGAAGGACGGCAACAAAATAGATTTGTTCTTAGAGTTAAACAAACGTATGCCATCTTCCTTAGGCTTGCTCACATCCTCCATTTCCATACATCGTTCTTCATGTCATGACTGTAGGCACATTCGACACGGAGAGTTAAGTCTAGCCCATGTCCGTTACGCCTTCACCCCCACTACGGAAAACATTTTCATCTCACTGAAACCATAGGACACCTGAGGGAAGCCTACTTCAGAAGAGGTTTCTCCAGCACCGTCACAGGGCCCTTTCAAGATGCCTTCTCCGTTTCATGCTAAAGTTCTTCTCATTCTTAACGTGTATGGCTTTCCTAATGGATTTCTTTCTCACAATGAAAACCTTGACACGTTCCATCTGCTCTCTCTCCTACTCTTGAAAACACTTCTCACAGAACAAGGTTCGAATGGGGACAGACATTCTACAGTAAGTATGTCTGTGGGACAGGCACGGGGCACATTCCTTGCGATTTCACACTTACATGGGTAACGTCTACCATGTTCAGGGAAGATGTTAGTAGAAACACGGTTTCTCTGCAGTGGTGTTTCTTCAGACTGCATAGTACTCCCTTTGCTTAGGATTCAACCCATACGTTTTGTGACTATGAATTCCTCGCGAACCCAGATGGGAGCTCGAAGTCGCGTTTGAGATGGACTTGCTTCGCAGAGATTCATGTATGCCTTTCCTTTGGCGAAGTCACATACATTTGAAAACCCTTCCCTCTTCGTGACCCATGGTGTTCGTTGAGAAAAGCCCTCCATAAGAAGTTGTTCGGCGACTAAGGTATGTCTCTCTTCCTTCCCCTCCGTACTCTTTCACACTTTGCTTCAAGCCGCTTCGTTCCTTAGCAAAGCAGATGGCAGTCGAAGGACCGCACCGCCACAGCGTTGTTTCTTCGACTTAAGTGTATCACACGTCCCTTATGCTTCCTCCTATTTCCAGACACACACCTCTCTAGGGGACTACTAGTGGGTTGGTTGTCACATTCGACCCACATTTTTCTTCACAATTCAGCGTGTGGCGTTTTCCTGGTGTTTTCAAACAAAGTACTGACAAGGCTTCTATCTTCCCGAAACAAGATCTGAGTTGGGAGAGGCTTTCGATACAAGTTCGTTCTCAAGCAGTGGTATATGGCACAGTATTTGTGCCTTCGCTTTTAACGTCGGGACTTTCCTCCATTTTCTTCCCTGTAGATGGTAGTGGAAAGGCGATTTCTCTACCGTTTTGTTCCTTGAGAGCTGAGTGTCAGACACTTACACCTATATCTCCAAAGGCTTCACGCTTCCCGAACCAAGAGGTTAGCAGGAAATCCTGTTGGACGTGGCCTTGTTTCTCTGAGTTCAGTGGAAGGCGCTGCTGAGGCGAGCTCGCGTACATTTGAAGGCCCTTCCAACTTCATGACACAAGACTTTCGTGCAGAGAAACCCTCCACACAACGTGTTCCTCACCGTAGTGTACCGCGCTTTCCGTCTCTTTCCTTTTGCACTACGTTGTAAAAAGGTGCTTCCATCCGTAGGGAAAGAGCTGGTCGTCGACGGACGGCAAACCTCTAGATTTGTTCTTAGAGTTAACCATGGGAAGGCAATCCTCCTTATGCTTCCTCACATAATACATATCCATACTCATCCTTCCTCATGGAACGACCGCACTTCCACAGCGTTGTTTTGTAGAAATAAGTGTATAGCACTTTCCTTACGCTTCCTCCGATTTACAGACACACACCTCTATAGGGGACAACTTGTGACTTGGTGGTAACATTCGACCGACATTTTTCTTCACAATTCAGCCTATGGCATTTTCCTTGCCCTTTCACGCGAAGAACTGAAAACACTTCTAGCTTCCTGAAACAAGATCTGAGTAGGGAGAAACTTTCGACACAACTTCTTTCTCAAGCAGTGGTACATGACACAGTATTTGTGCCTTCACTGCAAACGTTGGAAATTGCTTCCATCTTCGTCCCTGTAGGTGGTAGTGGAAAGATCATTTCCCTGCAGCTTTGTTTCTTGAGAGGTGAGTATAAGAACCCTCCCTTAGAGAGCAGCACATATATCTCCAAGGGCTTCTATCTTCAAGAACCAAGATGTTCGCACGAAAACCTGTTTGACGAGGCCTTCTTTCTCAGAGTTCAGTGTAAGGCTACTAGGCCTGAAGGGAGCCCACGTCCATTTGAAGACCCATCCACCTGCATGACACAGGACTTAAAGGAGAGAAACCCTCTGCACAACGTGTTCCCCGCTGTACAGGAAGGCACGTTCCACCTCTTTCCTTGCACACAAGGTTTAACAAGCTGCTTCCTACCTTACGAAAAGAGATGGTAGTCGAAGGACGGCAACAATATAGATTTGTTCTTAGAGTTAAACAAACGTATGCCATCTTCCTTAGGCTTGCTCACATCCTCCATTTCCATACATCGTTCTTCATGTCACGACTGTAGGCACATTCGACACGGAGAGTTAAGTCTACTCCATGTCCCTTACGCCTTCACACCCACTAGGGAAAACACTTTCATCTCACTGAAACCGTTGCACAGCTGAGGGAAGCCTACCTCAGAAGAGGTTTCTCCAGCACCGTCACAGGGCCCATTCAAGATGCCTTCACCGTTTCATGCTAAAGTGCTTCTCATCCTTACGTGTGTGGCTTTCCTGATGGATTTCCTTCTCACAATGAAAACCTTGACACGTTCCATCTGCTCTCTCTCCTACTCTTGAAAACACTTCCCACAGAACAAGATTCGAATGGGGACAGAGATTCTACAGTAAGTATGTCTGTGGGACAGGCACGGGGCACATTCCTTGCGATTTCACACTTTGCATTGGATAAGTCCACCATGTCCAGGGTGAGATGCTAGTAGAAACCCGGTGTCTCTGCAGTGGTGTTTCTTCCGACTGAATAGTACTCCCTTTGTTTAGGATTCAACACATACGTTTTGTGACTGTGAATTCCTCGCGAACCCAGATGGGAGCTCGAAGTCGCGTTTGAGATAGACTTGGTTCGCAGAGATTCGTGTATGCCTTTCCTCTGCCTAACTCGCATACTTTGGAAGACGCTTCTATCTTCGTGACCCATGCATGGTGTTCTTTGAGAGAAGACCTCCATAAGATGTTGTTCCGCGAGTAAGGTAGATCACGCTTCCCCTCTGCTTTCTTTCACACTTTGCATCAAGCCGCTTCGTTTCTTAGCAGAGGAGGTGGCAGTCGAAGGACCGCACCTCCACAGCGTTGATTTGTAGAACTAAGTGTATAGCACGTTCCTTACGCTTCCTCCCATTTCCAGACACACACCTCTATAGGGGACAACTTGTGACTTGGTGGTAACATTCGACCCACATTTTTCTTCACTCTTCACCCTATGGCATTTTCCTTACGCTTTCAGGCGAAAAACTGAAAATGCTTCTAGCTTCCTGAAACAAGATCTGAGTAGGGAGAAACGTTCGACACAACTTCTTTCTCAAGCTGTGGTACATGACACAGTATTTGTGCCTTCACTGCGAACGTTGGAAATTGCTTCCATATTCTTCCCTGTAGGCGGTAGTGGAAAGACTATTTCCCTGCAGTTTTGTTTCTTGAGAGGTGAGTATAAGAACCTTCCCTTAGAGAGCAACACATATATCTCCAAGGGCTTCTATCTTCAAGATCCAAGATGTTCGCACGACAGCCTGTTTGACGTGGCCTTGTTTCTCAGAGTTCAGTGTAAGGCTACTAGGCCTGAGGCGAGCCCACGTCCATTTGAAGACCCATCCACCCGCATGACACAGGACTTAAAGGAGAGAAACCCTCCGCACACCGTGTTACCCGCTGTACAGGATCGCGGGTTCCAACTATTTTCTTGCACACAAGGTTTAACAAGCTGCTTCCAAACTTACGAAAAGAGATGGTAGTCGAAGGACGGCAACAAAATAGATTTGTTCTTAGAGTTAAACAAACGTATGCCATCTTCCTTAGGCTTGCTCACATCCTCCATTTCCATACATCGTTCTTCATGTCATGACTGTAGGCACATTCGACACGGAGAGTTAAGTCTAGCCCATGTCCGTTACGCCTTCACCCCCACTACGGAAAACATTTTCATCTCACTGAAACCATAGGACACCTGAGGGAAGCCTACTTCAGAAGAGGTTTCTCCAGCACCGTCACAGGGCCCTTTCAAGATGCCTTCTCCGTTTCATGCTAAAGTTCTTCTCATTCTTAACGTGTATGGCTTTCCTAATGGATTTCTTTCTCACAACGAAAACCTTGACACGTTCCATCTGCTCTCTCTCCTACTCTTGAAAACACTTCTCACAGAACAAGGTTCGAATGGGGACAGACATTCTACAGTAAGTATGTCTGTGGGACAGGCACGGGGCACATTCTTTGCGATTTCACACTTACATGGGTAACGTCTACCATGTTCAGGGAAGATGTTAGTAGAAACACGGTTTCTCTGCAGTGGTGTTTCTTCAGACTGCATAGTACTCCCTTTGCTTAGGATTCAACCCATACGTTTTGTGACTATGAATTCCTCGCGAACCCAGATGGGAGCTCGAAGTCGCGTTTGAGATGGACTTGCTTCGCAGAGATTCATGTATGCCTTTCCTTTGGCGAAGTCACATACATTTGAAAACCCTTCCCTCTTCGTGACCCATGGTGTTCGTTGAGAAAAGCCCTCCATAAGAAGTTGTTCGGCGACTAAGGTATGTCTCTCTTCCTTCCCCTCCGTACTCTTTCACACTTTGCTTCAAGCCGCTTCGTTCCTTAGCAAAGCAGATGGCAGTCGAAGGACCGCACCGCCACAGCGTTGTTTCTTCGACTTAAGTGTATCACACGTCCCTTATGCTTCCTCCTATTTCCAGACACACACCTCTCTAGGGGACTACTAGTGGGTTGGTTGTCACATTCGACCCACATTTTTCTTCACAATTCAGCGTGTGGCGTTTTCCTGGTGTTTTCAAACAAAGTACTGACAAGGCTTCTATCTTCCCGAAACAAGATCTGAGTTGGGAGAGGCTTTCGATACAAGTTCGTTCTCAAGCAGTGGTATATGGCACAGTATTTGTGCCTTCGCTTTTAACGTCGGGACTTTCCTCCATTTTCTTCCCTGTAGATGGTAGTGGAAAGGCGATTTCTCTACCGTTTTGTTCCTTGAGAGCTGAGTGTCAGACACTTACACCTATATCTCCAAAGGCTTCACGCTTCCCGAACCAAGAGGTTAGCAGGAAATCCTGTTGGACGTGGCCTTGTTTCTCTGAGTTCAGTGGAAGGCGCTGCTGAGGCGAGCTCGCGTACATTTGAAGGCCCTTCCAACTTCATGACACAAGACTTTCGTGCAGAGAAACCCTCCACACAACGTGTTCCTCACCGTAGTGTACCGCGCTTTCCGTCTCTTTCCTTTTGCACTACGTTGTAAAAAGGTGCTTCCATCCGTAGGGAAAGAGCTGGTCGTCGACGGACGGCAAACCTCTAGATTTGTTCTTAGAGTTAACCATGGGAAGGCAATCCTCCTTATGCTTCCTCACATAATACATATCCATACTCATCCTTCTTCATATAACGACCGCACTTCCACAGCGTTGTTTTGTAGAAATAAGTGTATAGCACTTTCCTTACGCTTCCTCCGATTTACAGACACACACCTCTATAGGGGACAACTTGTGACTTGGTGGTAACATTCGACCCACATTTTTCTTCACAATTCAGCCTATGGCATTTTCCTTGCGCTTTCACGCGAAGAACTGAAAACACTTCTAGCTTCCTGAAACAAGATCTGAGTAGGGAGAAACTTTCGACACAACTTCTTTCTCAAGCAGTGGTACATGACACAGTATTTGTGCCTTCACTGCAAACGTTGGAAATTGCTTCCATCTTCGTCCCTGTAGGTGGTAGTGGAAAGATCATTTCCCTGCAGCTTTGTTTCTTGAGAGGTGAGTATAAGAACCCTCCCTTAGAGAGCAGCACATATATCTCCAAGGGCTTCTATCTTCAAGAACCAAGATGTTCGCACGAAAACCTGTTTGACGAGGCCTTCTTTCTCAGAGTTCAGTGTAAGGCTACTAGGCCTGAAGGGAGCCCACGTCCATTTGAAGACCCATCCACCTGCATGACACAGGTCTTAAAGGAGAGAAACCCTCTGCACAACGTGTTCCCCGCTGTACAGGAAGGCACGTTCCACCTCTTTCCTTGCACACAAGGTTTAACAAGCTGCTTCCTACCTTACGAAAAGAGATGGTAGTCGAAGGACGGCAACAATATAGATTTGTTCTTAGAGTTAAACAAACGTATGCCATCTTCCTTAGGCTTGCTCACATCCTCCATTTCCATACATCGTTCTTCATGTCACGACTGTAGGCACATTCGACACGGAGAGTTAAGTCTACTCCATGTCCCTTACGCCTTCACACCCACTAGGGAAAACACTTTCATCTCACTGAAACCGTTGCACAGCTGAGGGAAGCCTACCTCAGAAGAGGTTTCTCCAGCACCGTCACAGGGCCCATTCAAGATGCCTTCACCGTTTCATGCTAAAGTGCTTCTCATCCTTACGTGTGTGGCTTTCCTGATGGATTTCCTTCTCACAATGAAAACCTTGACACGTTCCATCTGCTCTCTCTCCTACTCTTGAAAACACTTCCCACAGAACAAGATTCGAATGGGGACAGAGATTCTACAGTAAGTATGTCTGTGGGACAGGCACGGGGCACATTCCTTGCGATTTCACACTTTGCATTGGATAAGTCCACCATGTCCAGGGTGAGATGCTAGTAGAAACCCGGTGTCTCTGCAGTGGTGTTTCTTCCGACTGAATAGTACTCCCTTTGTTTAGGATTCAACACATACGTTTTGTGACTGTGAATTCCTCGCGAACCCAGATGGGAGCTCGAAGTCGCGTTTGAGATAGACTTGGTTCGCAGAGATTCGTGTATGCCTTTCCTCTGCCTAACTCGCATACTTTGGAAGACGCTTCTATCTTCGTGACCCATGCATGGTGTTCTTTGAGAGAAGACCTCCATAAGATGTTGTTCCGCGAGTAAGGTAGATCACGCTTCCCCTCTGCTTTCTTTCACACTTTGCATCAAGCCGCTTCGTTTCTTAGCAGAGGAGGTGGCAGTCGAAGGACCGCACCTCCACAGCGTTGATTTGTAGAACTAAGTGTATAGCACGTTCCTTACGCTTCCTCCCATTTCCAGACACACACCTCTATAGGGGACAACTTGTGACTTGGTGGTAACATTCGACCCACATTTTTCTTCACTCTTCACCCTATGGCATTTTCCTTACGCTTTCAGGCGAAAAACTGAAAATGCTTCTAGCTTCCTGAAACAAGATCTGAGTAGGGAGAAACGTTCGACACAACTTCTTTCTCAAGCTGTGGTACATGACACAGTATTTGTGCCTTCACTGCGAACGTTGGAAATTGCTTCCATATTCTTCCCTGTAGGCGGTAGTGGAAAGACTATTTCCCTGCAGTTTTGTTTCTTGAGAGGTGAGTATAAGAACCTTCCCTTAGAGAGCAACACATATATCTCCAAGGGCTTCTATCTTCAAGATCCAAGATGTTCGCACGACAGCCTGTTTGACGTGGCCTTGTTTCTCAGAGTTCAGTGTAAGGCTACTAGGCCTGAGGCGAGCCCACGTCCATTTGAAGACCCATCCACCCGCATGACACAGGACTTAAAGGAGAGAAACCCTCCGCACACCGTGTTACCCGCTGTACAGGATCGCGGGTTCCAACTATTTTCTTGCACACAAGGTTTAACAAGCTGCTTCCAAACTTACGAAAAGAGATGGTAGTCGAAGGACGGCAACAAAATAGATTTGTTCTTAGAGTTAAACAAACGTATGCCATCTTCCTTAGGCTTGCTCACATCCTCCATTTCCATACATCGTTCTTCATGTCATGACTGTAGGCACATTCGACACGGAGAGTTAAGTCTAGCCCATGTCCGTTACGCCTTCACACCCACTACGGAAAACATTTTCATCTCACTGAAACCATAGGACACCTGAGGGAAGCCTACTTCAGAAGAGGTTTCTCCAGCACCGTCACAGGGCCCTTTCAAGATGCCTTCTCCGTTTCATGCTAAAGTTCTTCTCATTCTTAACGTGTATGGCTTTCCTAATGGATTTCTTTCTCACAACGAAAACCTTGACACGTTCCATCTGCTCTCTCTCCTACTCTTGAAAACACTTCTCACAGAACAAGGTTCGAATGGGGACAGACATTCTACAGTAAGTATGTCTGTGGGACAGGCACGGGGCACATTCCTTGCGATTTCACACTTACATGGGTAACGTCTACCATGTTCAGGGAAGATGTTAGTAGAAACACGGTTTCTCTGCAGTGGTGTTTCTTCAGACTGCATAGTACTCCCTTTGCTTAGGATTCAACCCATACGTTTTGTGACTATGAATTCCTCGCGAACCCAGATGGGAGCTCGAAGTCGCGTTTGAGATGGACTTGCTTCGCAGAGATTCATGTATGCCTTTCCTTTGGCGAAGTCACATACATTTGAAAACCCTTCCCTCTTCGTGACCCATGGTGTTCGTTGAGAAAAGCCCTCCATAAGAAGTTGTTCGGCGACTAAGGTATGTCTCTCTTCCTTCCCCTCCGTACTCTTTCACACTTTGCTTCAAGCCGCTTCGTTCCTTAGCAAAGCAGATGGCAGTCGAAGGACCGCACCGCCACAGCGTTGTTTCTTCGACTTAAGTGTATCACACGTCCCTTATGCTTCCTCCTATTTCCAGACACACACCTCTCTAGGGGACTACTAGTGGGTTGGTTGTCACATTCGACCCACATTTTTCTTCACAATTCAGCGTGTGGCGTTTTCCTGGTGTTTTCAAACAAAGTACTGACAAGGCTTCTATCTTCCCGAAACAAGATCTGAGTTGGGAGAGGCTTTCGATACAAGTTCGTTCTCAAGCAGTGGTATATGGCACAGTATTTGTGCCTTCGCTTTTAACGTCGGGACTTTCCTCCATTTTCTTCCCTGTAGATGGTAGTGGAAAGGCGATTTCTCTACCGTTTTGTTCCTTGAGAGCTGAGTGTCAGACACTTACACCTATATCTCCAAAGGCTTCACGCTTCCCGAACCAAGAGGTTAGCAGGAAATCCTGTTGGACGTGGCCTTGTTTCTCTGAGTTCAGTGGAAGGCGCTGCTGAGGCGAGCTCGCGTACATTTGAAGGCCCTTCCAACTTCATGACACAAGACTTTCGTGCAGAGAAACCCTCCACACAACGTGTTCCTCACCGTAGTGTACCGCGCTTTCCGTCTCTTTCCTTTTGCACTACGTTGTAAAAAGGTGCTTCCATCCGTAGGGAAAGAGCTGGTCGTCGACGGACGGCAAACCTCTAGATTTGTTCTTAGAGTTAACCATGGGAAGGCAATCCTCCTTATGCTTCCTCACATAATACATATCCATACTCATCCTTCCTCATGGAACGACCGCACTTCCACAGCGTTGTTTTGTAGAAATAAGTGTATAGCACTTTCCTTACGCTTCCTCCGATTTACAGACACACACCTCTATAGGGGACAACTTGTGACTTGGTGGTAACATTCGACCGACATTTTTCTTCACAATTCAGCCTATGGCATTTTCCTTGCCCTTTCACGCGAAGAACTGAAAACACTTCTAGCTTCCTGAAACAAGATCTGAGTAGGGAGAAACTTTCGACACAACTTCTTTCTCAAGCAGTGGTACATGACACAGTATTTGTGCCTTCACTGCAAACGTTGGAAATTGCTTCCATCTTCGTCCCTGTAGGTGGTAGTGGAAAGATCATTTCCCTGCAGCTTTGTTTCTTGAGAGGTGAGTATAAGAACCCTCCCTTAGAGAGCAGCACATATATCTCCAAGGGCTTCTATCTTCAAGAACCAAGATGTTCGCACGAAAACCTGTTTGACGAGGCCTTCTTTCTCAGAGTTCAGTGTAAGGCTACTAGGCCTGAAGGGAGCCCACGTCCATTTGAAGACCCATCCACCTGCATGACACAGGACTTAAAGGAGAGAAACCCTCTGCACAACGTGTTCCCCGCTGTACAGGAAGGCACGTTCCACCTCTTTCCTTGCACACAAGGTTTAACAAGCTGCTTCCTACCTTACGAAAAGAGATGGTAGTCGAAGGACGGCAACAATATAGATTTGTTCTTAGAGTTAAACAAACGTATGCCATCTTCCTTAGGCTTGCTCACATCCTCCATTTCCATACATCGTTCTTCATGTCACGACTGTAGGCACATTCGACACGGAGAGTTAAGTCTACTCCATGTCCCTTACGCCTTCACACCCACTAGGGAAAACACTTTCATCTCACTGAAACCGTTGCACAGCTGAGGGAAGCCTACCTCAGAAGAGGTTTCTCCAGCACCGTCACAGGGCCCATTCAAGATGCCTTCACCGTTTCATGCTAAAGTGCTTCTCATCCTTACGTGTGTGGCTTTCCTGATGGATTTCCTTCTCACAATGAAAACCTTGACACGTTCCATCTGCTCTCTCTCCTACTCTTGAAAACACTTCCCACAGAACAAGATTCGAATGGGGACAGAGATTCTACAGTAAGTATGTCTGTGGGACAGGCACGGGGCACATTCCTTGCGATTTCACACTTTGCATTGGATAAGTCCACCATGTCCAGGGTGAGATGCTAGTAGAAACCCGGTGTCTCTGCAGTGGTGTTTCTTCCGACTGAATAGTACTCCCTTTGTTTAGGATTCAACACATACGTTTTGTGACTGTGAATTCCTCGCGAACCCAGATGGGAGCTCGAAGTCGCGTTTGAGATAGACTTGGTTCGCAGAGATTCGTGTATGCCTTTCCTCTGCCTAACTCGCATACTTTGGAAGACGCTTCTATCTTCGTGACCCATGCATGGTGTTCTTTGAGAGAAGACCTCCATAAGATGTTGTTCCGCGAGTAAGGTAGATCACGCTTCCCCTCTGCTTTCTTTCACACTTTGCATCAAGCCGCTTCGTTTCTTAGCAGAGGAGGTGGCAGTCGAAGGACCGCACCTCCACAGCGTTGATTTGTAGAACTAAGTGTATAGCACGTTCCTTACGCTTCCTCCCATTTCCAGACACACACCTCTATAGGGGACAACTTGTGACTTGGTGGTAACATTCGACCCACATTTTTCTTCACTCTTCACCCTATGGCATTTTCCTTACGCTTTCAGGCGAAAAACTGAAAATGCTTCTAGCTTCCTGAAACAAGATCTGAGTAGGGAGAAACGTTCGACACAACTTCTTTCTCAAGCTGTGGTACATGACACAGTATTTGTGCCTTCACTGCGAACGTTGGAAATTGCTTCCATATTCTTCCCTGTAGGCGGTAGTGGAAAGACTATTTCCCTGCAGTTTTGTTTCTTGAGAGGTGAGTATAAGAACCTTCCCTTAGAGAGCAACACATATATCTCCAAGGGCTTCTATCTTCAAGATCCAAGATGTTCGCACGACAGCCTGTTTGACGTGGCCTTGTTTCTCAGAGTTCAGTGTAAGGCTACTAGGCCTGAGGCGAGCCCACGTCCATTTGAAGACCCATCCACCCGCATGACACAGGACTTAAAGGAGAGAAACCCTCCGCACACCGTGTTACCCGCTGTACAGGATCGCGGGTTCCAACTATTTTCTTGCACACAAGGTTTAACAAGCTGCTTCCAAACTTACGAAAAGAGATGGTAGTCGAAGGACGGCAACAAAATAGATTTGTTCTTAGAGTTAAACAAACGTATGCCATCTTCCTTAGGCTTGCTCACATCCTCCATTTCCATACATCGTTCTTCATGTCATGACTGTAGGCACATTCGACACGGAGAGTTAAGTCTAGCCCATGTCCGTTACGCCTTCACCCCCACTACGGAAAACATTTTCATCTCACTGAAACCATAGGACACCTGAGGGAAGCCTACTTCAGAAGAGGTTTCTCCAGCACCGTCACAGGGCCCTTTCAAGATGCCTTCTCCGTTTCATGC
The DNA here is from genome assembly GCF_037043125.1 of Eumetopias jubatus. NCBI lineage: Eukaryota > Metazoa > Chordata > Mammalia > Carnivora > Otariidae > Eumetopias > Eumetopias jubatus. The sequence goes on along the minus strand of NW_028274949.1, from coordinate 409,921 downwards.
TAAAGTTCTTCTCATTCTTAACGTGTATGGCTTTCCTAATGGATTTCTTTCTCACAACGAAAACCTTGACACGTTCCATCTGCTCTCTCTCCTACTCTTGAAAACACTTCTCACAGAACAAGGTTCGAATGGGGACAGACATTCTACAGTAAGTATGTCTGTGGGACAGGCACGGGGCACATTCTTTGCGATTTCACACTTACATGGGTAACGTCTACCATGTTCAGGGAAGATGTTAGTAGAAACACGGTTTCTCTGCAGTGGTGTTTCTTCAGACTGCATAGTACTCCCTTTGCTTAGGATTCAACCCATACGTTTTGTGACTATGAATTCCTCGCGAACCCAGATGGGAGCTCGAAGTCGCGTTTGAGATGGACTTGCTTCGCAGAGATTCATGTATGCCTTTCCTTTGGCGAAGTCACATACATTTGAAAACCCTTCCCTCTTCGTGACCCATGGTGTTCGTTGAGAAAAGCCCTCCATAAGAAGTTGTTCGGCGACTAAGGTATGTCTCTCTTCCTTCCCCTCCGTACTCTTTCACACTTTGCTTCAAGCCGCTTCGTTCCTTAGCAAAGCAGATGGCAGTCGAAGGACCGCACCGCCACAGCGTTGTTTCTTCGACTTAAGTGTATCACACGTCCCTTATGCTTCCTCCTATTTCCAGACACACACCTCTCTAGGGGACTACTAGTGGGTTGGTTGTCACATTCGACCCACATTTTTCTTCACAATTCAGCGTGTGGCGTTTTCCTGGTGTTTTCAAACAAAGTACTGACAAGGCTTCTATCTTCCCGAAACAAGATCTGAGTTGGGAGAGGCTTTCGATACAAGTTCGTTCTCAAGCAGTGGTATATGGCACAGTATTTGTGCCTTCGCTTTTAACGTCGGGACTTTCCTCCATTTTCTTCCCTGTAGATGGTAGTGGAAAGGCGATTTCTCTACCGTTTTGTTCCTTGAGAGCTGAGTGTCAGACACTTACACCTATATCTCCAAAGGCTTCACGCTTCCCGAACCAAGAGGTTAGCAGGAAATCCTGTTGGACGTGGCCTTGTTTCTCTGAGTTCAGTGGAAGGCGCTGCTGAGGCGAGCTCGCGTACATTTGAAGGCCCTTCCAACTTCATGACACAAGACTTTCGTGCAGAGAAACCCTCCACACAACGTGTTCCTCACCGTAGTGTACCGCGCTTTCCGTCTCTTTCCTTTTGCACTACGTTGTAAAAAGGTGCTTCCATCCGTAGGGAAAGAGCTGGTCGTCGACGGACGGCAAACCTCTAGATTTGTTCTTAGAGTTAACCATGGGAAGGCAATCCTCCTTATGCTTCCTCACATAATACATATCCATACTCATCCTTCTTCATATAACGACCGCACTTCCACAGCGTTGTTTTGTAGAAATAAGTGTATAGCACTTTCCTTACGCTTCCTCCGATTTACAGACACACACCTCTATAGGGGACAACTTGTGACTTGGTGGTAACATTCGACCCACATTTTTCTTCACAATTCAGCCTATGGCATTTTCCTTGCGCTTTCACGCGAAGAACTGAAAACACTTCTAGCTTCCTGAAACAAGATCTGAGTAGGGAGAAACTTTCGACACAACTTCTTTCTCAAGCAGTGGTACATGACACAGTATTTGTGCCTTCACTGCAAACGTTGGAAATTGCTTCCATCTTCGTCCCTGTAGGTGGTAGTGGAAAGATCATTTCCCTGCAGCTTTGTTTCTTGAGAGGTGAGTATAAGAACCCTCCCTTAGAGAGCAGCACATATATCTCCAAGGGCTTCTATCTTCAAGAACCAAGATGTTCGCACGAAAACCTGTTTGACGAGGCCTTCTTTCTCAGAGTTCAGTGTAAGGCTACTAGGCCTGAAGGGAGCCCACGTCCATTTGAAGACCCATCCACCTGCATGACACAGGTCTTAAAGGAGAGAAACCCTCTGCACAACGTGTTCCCCGCTGTACAGGAAGGCACGTTCCACCTCTTTCCTTGCACACAAGGTTTAACAAGCTGCTTCCTACCTTACGAAAAGAGATGGTAGTCGAAGGACGGCAACAATATAGATTTGTTCTTAGAGTTAAACAAACGTATGCCATCTTCCTTAGGCTTGCTCACATCCTCCATTTCCATACATCGTTCTTCATGTCACGACTGTAGGCACATTCGACACGGAGAGTTAAGTCTACTCCATGTCCCTTACGCCTTCACACCCACTAGGGAAAACACTTTCATCTCACTGAAACCGTTGCACAGCTGAGGGAAGCCTACCTCAGAAGAGGTTTCTCCAGCACCGTCACAGGGCCCATTCAAGATGCCTTCACCGTTTCATGCTAAAGTGCTTCTCATCCTTACGTGTGTGGCTTTCCTGATGGATTTCCTTCTCACAATGAAAACCTTGACACGTTCCATCTGCTCTCTCTCCTACTCTTGAAAACACTTCCCACAGAACAAGATTCGAATGGGGACAGAGATTCTACAGTAAGTATGTCTGTGGGACAGGCACGGGGCACATTCCTTGCGATTTCACACTTTGCATTGGATAAGTCCACCATGTCCAGGGTGAGATGCTAGTAGAAACCCGGTGTCTCTGCAGTGGTGTTTCTTCCGACTGAATAGTACTCCCTTTGTTTAGGATTCAACACATACGTTTTGTGACTGTGAATTCCTCGCGAACCCAGATGGGAGCTCGAAGTCGCGTTTGAGATAGACTTGGTTCGCAGAGATTCGTGTATGCCTTTCCTCTGCCTAACTCGCATACTTTGGAAGACGCTTCTATCTTCGTGACCCATGCATGGTGTTCTTTGAGAGAAGACCTCCATAAGATGTTGTTCCGCGAGTAAGGTAGATCACGCTTCCCCTCTGCTTTCTTTCACACTTTGCATCAAGCCGCTTCGTTTCTTAGCAGAGGAGGTGGCAGTCGAAGGACCGCACCTCCACAGCGTTGATTTGTAGAACTAAGTGTATAGCACGTTCCTTACGCTTCCTCCCATTTCCAGACACACACCTCTATAGGGGACAACTTGTGACTTGGTGGTAACATTCGACCCACATTTTTCTTCACTCTTCACCCTATGGCATTTTCCTTACGCTTTCAGGCGAAAAACTGAAAATGCTTCTAGCTTCCTGAAACAAGATCTGAGTAGGGAGAAACGTTCGACACAACTTCTTTCTCAAGCTGTGGTACATGACACAGTATTTGTGCCTTCACTGCGAACGTTGGAAATTGCTTCCATATTCTTCCCTGTAGGCGGTAGTGGAAAGACTATTTCCCTGCAGTTTTGTTTCTTGAGAGGTGAGTATAAGAACCTTCCCTTAGAGAGCAACACATATATCTCCAAGGGCTTCTATCTTCAAGATCCAAGATGTTCGCACGACAGCCTGTTTGACGTGGCCTTGTTTCTCAGAGTTCAGTGTAAGGCTACTAGGCCTGAGGCGAGCCCACGTCCATTTGAAGACCCATCCACCCGCATGACACAGGACTTAAAGGAGAGAAACCCTCCGCACACCGTGTTACCCGCTGTACAGGATCGCGGGTTCCAACTATTTTCTTGCACACAAGGTTTAACAAGCTGCTTCCAAACTTACGAAAAGAGATGGTAGTCGAAGGACGGCAACAAAATAGATTTGTTCTTAGAGTTAAACAAACGTATGCCATCTTCCTTAGGCTTGCTCACATCCTCCATTTCCATACATCGTTCTTCATGTCATGACTGTAGGCACATTCGACACGGAGAGTTAAGTCTAGCCCATGTCCGTTACGCCTTCACACCCACTACGGAAAACATTTTCATCTCACTGAAACCATAGGACACCTGAGGGAAGCCTACTTCAGAAGAGGTTTCTCCAGCACCGTCACAGGGCCCTTTCAAGATGCCTTCTCCGTTTCATGCTAAAGTTCTTCTCATTCTTAACGTGTATGGCTTTCCTAATGGATTTCTTTCTCACAACGAAAACCTTGACACGTTCCATCTGCTCTCTCTCCTACTCTTGAAAACACTTCTCACAGAACAAGGTTCGAATGGGGACAGACATTCTACAGTAAGTATGTCTGTGGGACAGGCACGGGGCACATTCCTTGCGATTTCACACTTACATGGGTAACGTCTACCATGTTCAGGGAAGATGTTAGTAGAAACACGGTTTCTCTGCAGTGGTGTTTCTTCAGACTGCATAGTACTCCCTTTGCTTAGGATTCAACCCATACGTTTTGTGACTATGAATTCCTCGCGAACCCAGATGGGAGCTCGAAGTCGCGTTTGAGATGGACTTGCTTCGCAGAGATTCATGTATGCCTTTCCTTTGGCGAAGTCACATACATTTGAAAACCCTTCCCTCTTCGTGACCCATGGTGTTCGTTGAGAAAAGCCCTCCATAAGAAGTTGTTCGGCGACTAAGGTATGTCTCTCTTCCTTCCCCTCCGTACTCTTTCACACTTTGCTTCAAGCCGCTTCGTTCCTTAGCAAAGCAGATGGCAGTCGAAGGACCGCACCGCCACAGCGTTGTTTCTTCGACTTAAGTGTATCACACGTCCCTTATGCTTCCTCCTATTTCCAGACACACACCTCTCTAGGGGACTACTAGTGGGTTGGTTGTCACATTCGACCCACATTTTTCTTCACAATTCAGCGTGTGGCGTTTTCCTGGTGTTTTCAAACAAAGTACTGACAAGGCTTCTATCTTCCCGAAACAAGATCTGAGTTGGGAGAGGCTTTCGATACAAGTTCGTTCTCAAGCAGTGGTATATGGCACAGTATTTGTGCCTTCGCTTTTAACGTCGGGACTTTCCTCCATTTTCTTCCCTGTAGATGGTAGTGGAAAGGCGATTTCTCTACCGTTTTGTTCCTTGAGAGCTGAGTGTCAGACACTTACACCTATATCTCCAAAGGCTTCACGCTTCCCGAACCAAGAGGTTAGCAGGAAATCCTGTTGGACGTGGCCTTGTTTCTCTGAGTTCAGTGGAAGGCGCTGCTGAGGCGAGCTCGCGTACATTTGAAGGCCCTTCCAACTTCATGACACAAGACTTTCGTGCAGAGAAACCCTCCACACAACGTGTTCCTCACCGTAGTGTACCGCGCTTTCCGTCTCTTTCCTTTTGCACTACGTTGTAAAAAGGTGCTTCCATCCGTAGGGAAAGAGCTGGTCGTCGACGGACGGCAAACCTCTAGATTTGTTCTTAGAGTTAACCATGGGAAGGCAATCCTCCTTATGCTTCCTCACATAATACATATCCATACTCATCCTTCCTCATGGAACGACCGCACTTCCACAGCGTTGTTTTGTAGAAATAAGTGTATAGCACTTTCCTTACGCTTCCTCCGATTTACAGACACACACCTCTATAGGGGACAACTTGTGACTTGGTGGTAACATTCGACCGACATTTTTCTTCACAATTCAGCCTATGGCATTTTCCTTGCCCTTTCACGCGAAGAACTGAAAACACTTCTAGCTTCCTGAAACAAGATCTGAGTAGGGAGAAACTTTCGACACAACTTCTTTCTCAAGCAGTGGTACATGACACAGTATTTGTGCCTTCACTGCAAACGTTGGAAATTGCTTCCATCTTCGTCCCTGTAGGTGGTAGTGGAAAGATCATTTCCTGCAGCTTTGTTTCTTGAGAGGTGAGTATAAGAACCCTCCCTTAGAGAGCAGCACATATATCTCCAAGGGCTTCTATCTTCAAGAACCAAGATGTTCGCACGAAAACCTGTTTGACGAGGCCTTCTTTCTCAGAGTTCAGTGTAAGGCTACTAGGCCTGAAGGGAGCCCACGTCCATTTGAAGACCCATCCACTGCATGAAACAGGAACTTAAAGGAGAGAAACCCTCTGCACAACGTGTTCCCCGCTGTACAGGAAGGCACGTTCCACCTCTTTCCTTGCACACAAGGTTTAACAAGCTGCTTCCTACCTTACGAAAAGAGATGGTAGTCGAAGGACGGCAACAATATAGATTTGTTCTTAGAGTTAAACAAACGTATGCCATCTTCCTTAGGCTTGCTCACATCCTCCATTTCCATACATCGTTCTTCATGTCACGACTGTAGGCACATTCGACACGGAGAGTTAAGTCTACTCCATGTCCCTTACGCCTTCACACCCACTAGGGAAAACACTTTCATCTCACTGAAACCGTTGCACAGCTGAGGGAAGCCTACCTCAGAAGAGGTTTCTCCAGCACCGTCACAGGGCCCATTCAAGATGCCTTCACCGTTTCATGCTAAAGTGCTTCTCATCCTTACGTGTGTGGCTTTCCTGATGGATTTCCTTCTCACAATGAAAACCTTGACACGTTCCATCTGCTCTCTCTCCTACTCTTGAAAACACTTCCCACAGAACAAGATTCGAATGGGGACAGAGATTCTACAGTAAGTATGTCTGTGGGACAGGCACGGGGCACATTCCTTGCGATTTCACACTTTGCATTGGATAAGTCCACCATGTCCAGGGTGAGATGCTAGTAGAAACCCGGTGTCTCTGCAGTGGTGTTTCTTCCGACTGAATAGTACTCCCTTTGTTTAGGATTCAACACATACGTTTTGTGACTGTGAATTCCTCGCGAACCCAGATGGGAGCTCGAAGTCGCGTTTGAGATAGACTTGGTTCGCAGAGATTCGTGTATGCCTTTCCTCTGCCTAACTCGCATACTTTGGAAGACGCTTCTATCTTCGTGACCCATGCATGGTGTTCTTTGAGAGAAGACCTCCATAAGATGTTGTTCCGCGAGTAAGGTAGATCACGCTTCCCCTCTGCTTTCTTTCACACTTTGCATCAAGCCGCTTCGTTTCTTAGCAGAGGAGGTGGCAGTCGAAGGACCGCACCTCCACAGCGTTGATTTGTAGAACTAAGTGTATAGCACGTTCCTTACGCTTCCTCCCATTTCCAGACACACACCTCTATAGGGGACAACTTGTGACTTGGTGGTAACATTCGACCCACATTTTTCTTCACTCTTCACCCTATGGCATTTTCCTTACGCTTTCAGGCGAAAAACTGAAAATGCTTCTAGCTTCCTGAAACAAGATCTGAGTAGGGAGAAACGTTCGACACAACTTCTTTCTCAAGCTGTGGTACATGACACAGTATTTGTGCCTTCACTGCGAACGTTGGAAATTGCTTCCATATTCTTCCCTGTAGGCGGTAGTGGAAAGACTATTTCCCTGCAGTTTTGTTTCTTGAGAGGTGAGTATAAGAACCTTCCCTTAGAGAGCAACACATATATCTCCAAGGGCTTCTATCTTCAAGATCCAAGATGTTCGCACGACAGCCTGTTTGACGTGGCCTTGTTTCTCAGAGTTCAGTGTAAGGCTACTAGGCCTGAGGCGAGCCCACGTCCATTTGAAGACCCATCCACCCGCATGACACAGGACTTAAAGGAGAGAAACCCTCCGCACACCGTGTTACCCGCTGTACAGGATCGCGGGTTCCAACTATTTTCTTGCACACAAGGTTTAACAAGCTGCTTCCAAACTTACGAAAAGAGATGGTAGTCGAAGGACGGCAACAAAATAGATTTGTTCTTAGAGTTAAACAAACGTATGCCATCTTCCTTAGGCTTGCTCACATCCTCCATTTCCATACATCGTTCTTCATGTCATGACTGTAGGCACATTCGACACGGAGAGTTAAGTCTAGCCCATGTCCGTTACGCCTTCACCCCCACTACGGAAAACATTTTCATCTCACTGAAACCATAGGACACCTGAGGGAAGCCTACTTCAGAAGAGGTTTCTCCAGCACCGTCACAGGGCCCTTTCAAGATGCCTTCTCCGTTTCATGCTAAAGTTCTTCTCATTCTTAACGTGTATGGCTTTCCTAATGGATTTCTTTCTCACAACGAAAACCTTGACACGTTCCATCTGCTCTCTCTCCTACTCTTGAAAACACTTCTCACAGAACAAGGTTCGAATGGGGACAGACATTCTACAGTAAGTATGTCTGTGGGACAGGCACGGGGCACATTCTTTGCGATTTCACACTTACATGGGTAACGTCTACCATGTTCAGGGAAGATGTTAGTAGAAACACGGTTTCTCTGCAGTGGTGTTTCTTCAGACTGCATAGTACTCCCTTTGCTTAGGATTCAACCCATACGTTTTGTGACTATGAATTCCTCGCGAACCCAGATGGGAGCTCGAAGTCGCGTTTGAGATGGACTTGCTTCGCAGAGATTCATGTATGCCTTTCCTTTGGCGAAGTCACATACATTTGAAAACCCTTCCCTCTTCGTGACCCATGGTGTTCGTTGAGAAAAGCCCTCCATAAGAAGTTGTTCGGCGACTAAGGTATGTCTCTCTTCCTTCCCCTCCGTACTCTTTCACACTTTGCTTCAAGCCGCTTCGTTCCTTAGCAAAGCAGATGGCAGTCGAAGGACCGCACCGCCACAGCGTTGTTTCTTCGACTTAAGTGTATCACACGTCCCTTATGCTTCCTCCTATTTCCAGACACACACCTCTCTAGGGGACTACTAGTGGGTTGGTTGTCACATTCGACCCACATTTTTCTTCACAATTCAGCGTGTGGCGTTTTCCTGGTGTTTTCAAACAAAGTACTGACAAGGCTTCTATCTTCCCGAAACAAGATCTGAGTTGGGAGAGGCTTTCGATACAAGTTCGTTCTCAAGCAGTGGTATATGGCACAGTATTTGTGCCTTCGCTTTTAACGTCGGGACTTTCCTCCATTTTCTTCCCTGTAGATGGTAGTGGAAAGGCGATTTCTCTACCGTTTTGTTCCTTGAGAGCTGAGTGTCAGACACTTACACCTATATCTCCAAAGGCTTCACGCTTCCCGAACCAAGAGGTTAGCAGGAAATCCTGTTGGACGTGGCCTTGTTTCTCTGAGTTCAGTGGAAGGCGCTGCTGAGGCGAGCTCGCGTACATTTGAAGGCCCTTCCAACTTCATGACACAAGACTTTCGTGCAGAGAAACCCTCCACACAACGTGTTCCTCACCGTAGTGTACCGCGCTTTCCGTCTCTTTCCTTTTGCACTACGTTGTAAAAAGGTGCTTCCATCCGTAGGGAAAGAGCTGGTCGTCGACGGACGGCAAACCTCTAGATTTGTTCTTAGAGTTAACCATGGGAAGGCAATCCTCCTTATGCTTCCTCACATAATACATATCCATACTCATCCTTCTTCATATAACGACCGCACTTCCACAGCGTTGTTTTGTAGAAATAAGTGTATAGCACTTTCCTTACGCTTCCTCCGATTTACAGACACACACCTCTATAGGGGACAACTTGTGACTTGGTGGTAACATTCGACCCACATTTTTCTTCACAATTCAGCCTATGGCATTTTCCTTGCGCTTTCACGCGAAGAACTGAAAACACTTCTAGCTTCCTGAAACAAGATCTGAGTAGGGAGAAACTTTCGACACAACTTCTTTCTCAAGCAGTGGTACATGACACAGTATTTGTGCCTTCACTGCAAACGTTGGAAATTGCTTCCATCTTCGTCCCTGTAGGTGGTAGTGGAAAGATCATTTCCCTGCAGCTTTGTTTCTTGAGAGGTGAGTATAAGAACCCTCCCTTAGAGAGCAGCACATATATCTCCAAGGGCTTCTATCTTCAAGAACCAAGATGTTCGCACGAAAACCTGTTTGACGAGGCCTTCTTTCTCAGAGTTCAGTGTAAGGCTACTAGGCCTGAAGGGAGCCCACGTCCATTTGAAGACCCATCCACCTGCATGACACAGGTCTTAAAGGAGAGAAACCCTCTGCACAACGTGTTCCCCGCTGTACAGGAAGGCACGTTCCACCTCTTTCCTTGCACACAAGGTTTAACAAGCTGCTTCCTACCTTACGAAAAGAGATGGTAGTCGAAGGACGGCAACAATATAGATTTGTTCTTAGAGTTAAACAAACGTATGCCATCTTCCTTAGGCTTGCTCACATCCTCCATTTCCATACATCGTTCTTCATGTCACGACTGTAGGCACATTCGACACGGAGAGTTAAGTCTACTCCATGTCCCTTACGCCTTCACACCCACTAGGGAAAACACTTTCATCTCACTGAAACCGTTGCACAGCTGAGGGAAGCCTACCTCAGAAGAGGTTTCTCCAGCACCGTCACAGGGCCCATTCAAGATGCCTTCACCGTTTCATGCTAAAGTGCTTCTCATCCTTACGTGTGTGGCTTTCCTGATGGATTTCCTTCTCACAATGAAAACCTTGACACGTTCCATCTGCTCTCTCTCCTACTCTTGAAAACACTTCCCACAGAACAAGATTCGAATGGGGACAGAGATTCTACAGTAAGTATGTCTGTGGGACAGGCACGGGGCACATTCCTTGCGATTTCACACTTTGCATTGGATAAGTCCACCATGTCCAGGGTGAGATGCTAGTAGAAACCCGGTGTCTCTGCAGTGGTGTTTCTTCCGACTGAATAGTACTCCCTTTGTTTAGGATTCAACACATACGTTTTGTGACTGTGAATTCCTCGCGAACCCAGATGGGAGCTCGAAGTCGCGTTTGAGATAGACTTGGTTCGCAGAGATTCGTGTATGCCTTTCCTCTGCCTAACTCGCATACTTTGGAAGACGCTTCTATCTTCGTGACCCATGCATGGTGTTCTTTGAGAGAAGACCTCCATAAGATGTTGTTCCGCGAGTAAGGTAGATCACGCTTCCCCTCTGCTTTCTTTCACACTTTGCATCAAGCCGCTTCGTTTCTTAGCAGAGGAGGTGGCAGTCGAAGGACCGCACCTCCACAGCGTTGATTTGTAGAACTAAGTGTATAGCACGTTCCTTACGCTTCCTCCCATTTCCAGACACACACCTCTATAGGGGACAACTTGTGACTTGGTGGTAACATTCGACCCACATTTTTCTTCACTCTTCACCCTATGGCATTTTCCTTACGCTTTCAGGCGAAAAACTGAAAATGCTTCTAGCTTCCTGAAACAAGATCTGAGTAGGGAGAAACGTTCGACACAACTTCTTTCTCAAGCTGTGGTACATGACACAGTATTTGTGCCTTCACTGCGAACGTTGGAAATTGCTTCCATATTCTTCCCTGTAGGCGGTAGTGGAAAGACTATTTCCCTGCAGTTTTGTTTCTTGAGAGGTGAGTATAAGAACCTTCCCTTAGAGAGCAACACATATATCTCCAAGGGCTTCTATCTTCAAGATCCAAGATGTTCGCACGACAGCCTGTTTGACGTGGCCTTGTTTCTCAGAGTTCAGTGTAAGGCTACTAGGCCTGAGGCGAGCCCACGTCCATTTGAAGACCCATCCACCCGCATGACACAGGACTTAAAGGAGAGAAACCCTCCGCACACCGTGTTACCCGCTGTACAGGATCGCGGGTTCCAACTATTTTCTTGCACACAAGGTTTAACAAGCTGCTTCCAAACTTACGAAAAGAGATGGTAGTCGAAGGACGGCAACAAAATAGATTTGTTCTTAGAGTTAAACAAACGTATGCCATCTTCCTTAGGCTTGCTCACATCCTCCATTTCCATACATCGTTCTTCATGTCATGACTGTAGGCACATTCGACACGGAGAGTTAAGTCTAGCCCATGTCCGTTACGCCTTCACACCCACTACGGAAAACATTTTCATCTCACTGAAACCATAGGACACCTGAGGGAAGCCTACTTCAGAAGAGGTTTCTCCAGCACCGTCACAGGGCCCTTTCAAGATGCCTTCTCCGTTTCATGCTAAAGTTCTTCTCATTCTTAACGTGTATGGCTTTCCTAATGGATTTCTTTCTCACAACGAAAACCTTGACACGTTCCATCTGCTCTCTCTCCTACTCTTGAAAACACTTCTCACAGAACAAGGTTCGAATGGGGACAGACATTCTACAGTAAGTATGTCTGTGGGACAGGCACGGGGCACATTCTTTGCGATTTCACACTTACATGGGTAACGTCTACCATGTTCAGGGAAGATGTTAGTAGAAACACGGTTTCTCTGCAGTGGTGTTTCTTCAGACTGCATAGTACTCCCTTTGCTTAGGATTCAACCCATACGTTTTGTGACTATGAATTCCTCGCGAACCCAGATGGGAGCTCGAAGTCGCGTTTGAGATGGACTTGCTTCGCAGAGATTCATGTATGCCTTTCCTTTGGCGAAGTCACATACATTTGAAAACCCTTCCCTCTTCGTGACCCATGGTGTTCGTTGAGAAAAGCCCTCCATAAGAAGTTGTTCGGCGACTAAGGTATGTCTCTCTTCCTTCCCCTCCGTACTCTTTCACACTTTGCTTCAAGCCGCTTCGTTCCTTAGCAAAGCAGATGGCAGTCGAAGGACCGCACCGCCACAGCGTTGTTTCTTCGACTTAAGTGTATCACACGTCCCTTATGCTTCCTCCTATTTCCAGACACACACCTCTCTAGGGGACTACTAGTGGGTTGGTTGTCACATTCGACCCACATTTTTCTTCACAATTCAGCGTGTGGCGTTTTCCTGGTGTTTTCAAACAAAGTACTGACAAGGCTTCTATCTTCCCGAAACAAGATCTGAGTTGGGAGAGGCTTTCGATACAAGTTCGTTCTCAAGCAGTGGTATATGGCACAGTATTTGTGCCTTCGCTTTTAACGTCGGGACTTTCCTCCATTTTCTTCCCTGTAGATGGTAGTGGAAAGGCGATTTCTCTACCGTTTTGTTCCTTGAGAGCTGAGTGTCAGACACTTACACCTATATCTCCAAAGGCTTCACGCTTCCCGAACCAAGAGGTTAGCAGGAAATCCTGTTGGACGTGGCCTTGTTTCTCTGAGTTCAGTGGAAGGCGCTGCTGAGGCGAGCTCGCGTACATTTGAAGGCCCTTCCAACTTCATGACACAAGACTTTCGTGCAGAGAAACCCTCCACACAACGTGTTCCTCACCGTAGTGTACCGCGCTTTCCGTCTCTTTCCTTTTGCACTACGTTGTAAAAAGGTGCTTCCATCCGTAGGGAAAGAGCTGGTCGTCGACGGACGGCAAACCTCTAGATTTGTTCTTAGAGTTAACCATGGGAAGGCAATCCTCCTTATGCTTCCTCACATAATACATATCCATACTCATCCTTCTTCATATAACGACCGCACTTCCACAGCGTTGTTTTGTAGAAATAAGTGTATAGCACTTTCCTTACGCTTCCTCCGATTTACAGACACACACCTCTATAGGGGACAACTTGTGACTTGGTGGTAACATTCGACCCACATTTTTCTTCACAATTCAGCCTATGGCATTTTCCTTGCGCTTTCACGCGAAGAACTGAAAACACTTCTAGCTTCCTGAAACAAGATCTGAGTAGGGAGAAACTTTCGACACAACTTCTTTCTCAAGCAGTGGTACATGACACAGTATTTGTGCCTTCACTGCGAACGTTGGAAATTGCTTCCATCTTCGTCCCTGTAGGTGGTAGTGGAAAGACTATTTCCCTGCAGCTTTGTTTCTTGAGAGGTGAGTATAAGAACCCTCCCTTAGAGAGCAGCACATATATCTCCAAGGGCTTCTATCTTCAAGAACCAAGATGTTCGCACGAAAACCTGTTTGACGAGGCCTTCTTTCTCAGAGTTCAGTGTAAGGCTACTAGGCCTGAAGGGAGCCCACGTCCATTTGAAGACCCATCCACCTGCATGACACAGGTCTTAAAGGAGAGAAACCCTCTGCACAACGTGTTCCCCGCTGTACAGGAAGGCACGTTCCACCTCTTTCCTTGCACACAAGGTTTAACAAGCTGCTTCCTACCTTACGAAAAGAGATGGTAGTCGAAGGACGGCAACAATATAGATTTGTTCTTAGAGTTAAACAAACGTATGCCATCTTCCTTAGGCTTGCTCACATCCTCCATTTCCATACATCGTTCTTCATGTCACGACTGTAGGCACATTCGACACGGAGAGTTAAGTCTACTCCATGTCCCTTACGCCTTCACACCCACTAGGGAAAACACTTTCATCTCACTGAAACCGTTGCACAGCTGAGGGAAGCCTACCTCAGAAGAGGTTTCTCCAGCACCGTCACAGGGCCCATTCAAGATGCCTTCACCGTTTCATGCTAAAGTGCTTCTCATCCTTACGTGTGTGGCTTTCCTGATGGATTTCCTTCTCACAATGAAAACCTTGACACGTTCCATCTGCTCTCTCTCCTACTCTTGAAAACACTTCCCACAGAACAAGATTCGAATGGGGACAGAGATTCTACAGTAAGTATGTCTGTGGGACAGGCACGGGGCACATTCCTTGCGATTTCACACTTTGCATTGGATAAGTCCACCATGTCCAGGGTGAGATGCTAGTAGAAACCCGGTGTCTCTGCAGTGGTGTTTCTTCCGACTGAATAGTACTCCCTTTGTTTAGGATTCAACACATACGTTTTGTGACTGTGAATTCCTCGCGAACCCAGATGGGAGCTCGAAGTCGCGTTTGAGATAGACTTGGTTCGCAGAGATTCGTGTATGCCTTTCCTCTGCCTAACTCGCATACTTTGGAAGACGCTTCTATCTTCGTGACCCATGCATGGTGTTCTTTGAGAGAAGACCTCCATAAGATGTTGTTCCGCGAGTAAGGTAGATCACGCTTCCCCTCTGCTTTCTTTCACACTTTGCATCAAGCCGCTTCGTTTCTTAGCAGAGGAGGTGGCAGTCGAAGGACCGCACCTCCACAGCGTTGATTTGTAGAACTAAGTGTATAGCACGTTCCTTACGCTTCCTCCCATTTCCAGACACACACCTCTATAGGGGACAACTTGTGACTTGGTGGTAACAGTCGACCCACATTTTTCTTCACTCTTCAGCCTATGGCATTTTCCTTACGCTTTCAGGCGAAAAACTGAAAATGCTTCTAGCTTCCTGAAACAAGATCTGAGTAGGGAGAAACGTTCGACACAACTTCTTTCTCAAGCTGTGGTACATGACACAGTATTTGTGCCTTCACTGCGAACGTTGGAAATTGCTTCCATATTCTTCCCTGTAGGCGGTAGTGGAAAGACTATTTCCCTGCAGTTTTGTTTCTTGAGAGGTGAGTATAAGAACCTTCCCTTAGAGAGCAACACATATATCTCCAAGGGCTTCTATCTTCAAGATCCAAGATGTTCGCACGACAGCCTGTTTGACGTGGCCTTGTTTCTCAGAGTTCAGTGTAAGGCTACTAGGCCTGAGGCGAGCCCACGTCCATTTGAAGACCCATCCACCCGCATGACACAGGACTTAAAGGAGAGAAACCCTCCGCACACCGTGTTACCCGCTGTACAGGATCGCGGGTTCCAACTATTTTCTTGCACACAAGGTTTAACAAGCTGCTTCCAAACTTACGAAAAGAGATGGTAGTCGAAGGACGGCAACAAAATAGATTTGTTCTTAGAGTTAAACAAACGTATGCCATCTTCCTTAGGCTTGCTCACATCCTCCATTTCCATACATCGTTCTTCATGTCATGACTGTAGGCACATTCGACACGGAGAGTTAAGTCTAGCCCATGTCCGTTACGCCTTCACCCCCACTACGGAAAACATTTTCATCTCACTGAAACCATAGGACACCTGAGGGAAGCCTACTTCAGAAGAGGTTTCTCCAGCACCGTCACAGGGCCCTTTCAAGATGCCTTCTCCGTTTCATGCTAAAGTTCTTCTCATTCTTAACGTGTATGGCTTTCCTAATGGATTTCTTTCTCACAACGAAAACCTTGACACGTTCCATCTGCTCTCTCTCCTACTCTTGAAAACACTTCTCACAGAACAAGGTTCGAATGGGGACAGACATTCTACAGTAAGTATGTCTGTGGGACAGGCACGGGGCACATTCTTTGCGATTTCACACTTACATGGGTAACGTCTACCATGTTCAGGGAAGATGTTAGTAGAAACACGGTTTCTCTGCAGTGGTGTTTCTTCAGACTGCATAGTACTCCCTTTGCTTAGGATTCAACCCATACGTTTTGTGACTATGAATTCCTCGCGAACCCAGATGGGAGCTCGAAGTCGCGTTTGAGATGGACTTGCTTCGCAGAGATTCATGTATGCCTTTCCTTTGGCGAAGTCACATACATTTGAAAACCCTTCCCTCTTCGTGACCCATGGTGTTCGTTGAGAAAAGCCCTCCATAAGAAGTTGTTCGGCGACTAAGGTATGTCTCTCTTCCTTCCCCTCCGTACTCTTTCACACTTTGCTTCAAGCCGCTTCGTTCCTTAGCAAAGCAGATGGCAGTCGAAGGACCGCACCGCCACAGCGTTGTTTCTTCGACTTAAGTGTATCACACGTCCCTTATGCTTCCTCCTATTTCCAGACACACACCTCTCTAGGGGACTACTAGTGGGTTGGTTGTCACATTCGACCCACATTTTTCTTCACAATTCAGCGTGTGGCGTTTTCCTGGTGTTTTCAAACAAAGTACTGACAAGGCTTCTATCTTCCCGAAACAAGATCTGAGTTGGGAGAGGCTTTCGATACAAGTTCGTTCTCAAGCAGTGGTATATGGCACAGTATTTGTGCCTTCGCTTTTAACGTCGGGACTTTCCTCCATTTTCTTCCCTGTAGATGGTAGTGGAAAGGCGATTTCTCTACCGTTTTGTTCCTTGAGAGCTGAGTGTCAGACACTTACACCTATATCTCCAAAGGCTTCACGCTTCCCGAACCAAGAGGTTAGCAGGAAATCCTGTTGGACGTGGCCTTGTTTCTCTGAGTTCAGTGGAAGGCGCTGCTGAGGCGAGCTCGCGTACATTTGAAGGCCCTTCCAACTTCATGACACAAGACTTTCGTGCAGAGAAACCCTCCACACAACGTGTTCCTCACCGTAGTGTACCGCGCTTTCCGTCTCTTTCCTTTTGCACTACGTTGTAAAAAGGTGCTTCCATCCGTAGGGAAAGAGCTGGTCGTCGACGGACGGCAAACCTCTAGATTTGTTCTTAGAGTTAACCATGGGAAGGCAATCCTCCTTATGCTTCCTCACATAATACATATCCATACTCATCCTTCTTCATATAACGACCGCACTTCCACAGCGTTGTTTTGTAGAAATAAGTGTATAGCACTTTCCTTACGCTTCCTCCGATTTACAGACACACACCTCTATAGGGGACAACTTGTGACTTGGTGGTAACATTCGACCCACATTTTTCTTCACAATTCAGCCTATGGCATTTTCCTTGCGCTTTCACGCGAAGAACTGAAAACACTTCTAGCTTCCTGAAACAAGATCTGAGTAGGGAGAAACTTTCGACACAACTTCTTTCTCAAGCAGTGGTACATGACACAGTATTTGTGCCTTCACTGCGAACGTTGGAAATTGCTTCCATCTTCGTCCCTGTAGGTGGTAGTGGAAAGACTATTTCCCTGCAGCTTTGTTTCTTGAGAGGTGAGTATAAGAACCCTCCCTTAGAGAGCAGCACATATATCTCCAAGGGCTTCTATCTTCAAGAACCAAGATGTTCGCACGAAAACCTGTTTGACGAGGCCTTCTTTCTCAGAGTTCAGTGTAAGGCTACTAGGCCTGAAGGGAGCCCACGTCCATTTGAAGACCCATCCACCTGCATGACACAGGTCTTAAAGGAGAGAAACCCTCTGCACAACGTGTTCCCCGCTGTACAGGAAGGCACGTTCCACCTCTTTCCTTGCACACAAGGTTTAACAAGCTGCTTCCTACCTTACGAAAAGAGATGGTAGTCGAAGGACGGCAACAATATAGATTTGTTCTTAGAGTTAAACAAACGTATGCCATCTTCCTTAGGCTTGCTCACATCCTCCATTTCCATACATCGTTCTTCATGTCACGACTGTAGGCACATTCGACACGGAGAGTTAAGTCTACTCCATGTCCCTTACGCCTTCACACCCACTAGGGAAAACACTTTCATCTCACTGAAACCGTTGCACAGCTGAGGGAAGCCTACCTCAGAAGAGGTTTCTCCAGCACCGTCACAGGGCCCATTCAAGATGCCTTCACCGTTTCATGCTAAAGTGCTTCTCATCCTTACGTGTGTGGCTTTCCTGATGGATTTCCTTCTCACAATGAAAACCTTGACACGTTCCATCTGCTCTCTCTCCTACTCTTGAAAACACTTCCCACAGAACAAGATTCGAATGGGGACAGAGATTCTACAGTAAGTATGTCTGTGGGACAGGCACGGGGCACATTCCTTGCGATTTCACACTTTGCATTGGATAAGTCCACCATGTCCAGGGTGAGATGCTAGTAGAAACCCGGTGTCTCTGCAGTGGTGTTTCTTCCGACTGAATAGTACTCCCTTTGTTTAGGATTCAACACATACGTTTTGTGACTGTGAATTCCTCGCGAACCCAGATAGGAGCTCGAAGTCGCGTTTGAGATAGACTTGGTTCGCAGAGATTCGTGTATGCCTTTCCTCTGCCTAACTCGCATACTTTGGAAGACGCTTCTATCTTCGTGACCCATGCATGGTGTTCTTTGAGAGAAGACCTCCATAAGATGTTGTTCCGCGAGTAAGGTAGATCACGCTTCCCCTCTGCTTTCTTTCACACTTTGCATCAAGCCGCTTCGTTTCTTAGCAGAGGAGGTGGCAGTCGAAGGACCGCACCTCCACAGCGTTGATTTGTAGAACTAAGTGTATAGCACGTTCCTTACGCTTCCTCCCATTTCCAGACACACACCTCTATAGGGGACAACTTGTGACTTGGTGGTAACATTCGACCCACATTTTTCTTCACTCTTCAGCCTATGGCATTTTCCTTACGCTTTCAGGCGAAAAACTGAAAATGCTTCTAGCTTCCTGAAACAAGATCTGAGTAGGGAGAAACGTTCGACACAACTTCTTTCTCAAGCTGTGGTACATGACACAGTATTTGTGCCTTCACTGCGAACGTTGGAAATTGCTTCCATATTCTTCCCTGTAGGCGGTAGTGGAAAGACTATTTCCCTGCAGTTTTGTTTCTTGAGAGGTGAGTATAAGAACCTTCCCTTAGAGAGCAACACATATATCTCCAAGGGCTTCTATCTTCAAGATCCAAGATGTTCGCACGACAGCCTGTTTGACGTGGCCTTGTTTCTCAGAGTTCAGTGTAAGGCTACTAGGCCTGAGGCGAGCCCACGTCCATTTGAAGACCCATCCACCCGCATGACACAGGACTTAAAGGAGAGAAACCCTCCGCACACCGTGTTACCCGCTGTACAGGATCGCGGGTTCCAACTATTTTCTTGCACACAAGGTTTAACAAGCTGCTTCCAAACTTACGAAAAGAGATGGTAGTCGAAGGACGGCAACAAAATAGATTTGTTCTTAGAGTTAAACAAACGTATGCCATCTTCCTTAGGCTTGCTCACATCCTCCATTTCCATACATCGTTCTTCATGTCATGACTGTAGGCACATTCGACACGGAGAGTTAAGTCTAGCCCATGTCCGTTACGCCTTCACCCCCACTACGGAAAACATTTTCATCTCACTGAAACCATAGGACACCTGAGGGAAGCCTACTTCAGAAGAGGTTTCTCCAGCACCGTCACAGGGCCCTTTCAAGATGCCTTCTCCGTTTCATGCTAAAGTTCTTCTCATTCTTAACGTGTATGGCTTTCCTAATGGATTTCTTTCTCACAACGAAAACCTTGACACGTTCCATCTGCTCTCTCTCCTACTCTTGAAAACACTTCTCACAGAACAAGGTTCGAATGGGGACAGACATTCTACAGTAAGTATGTCTGTGGGACAGGCACGGGGCACATTCTTTGCGATTTCACACTTACATGGGTAACGTCTACCATGTTCAGGGAAGATGTTAGTAGAAACACGGTTTCTCTGCAGTGGTGTTTCTTCAGACTGCATAGTACTCCCTTTGCTTAGGATTCAACCCATACGTTTTGTGACTATGAATTCCTCGCGAACCCAGATGGGAGCTCGAAGTCGCGTTTGAGATGGACTTGCTTCGCAGAGATTCATGTATGCCTTTCCTTTGGCGAAGTCACATACATTTGAAAACCCTTCCCTCTTCGTGACCCATGGTGTTCGTTGAGAAAAGCCCTCCATAAGAAGTTGTTCGGCGACTAAGGTATGTCTCTCTTCCTTCCCCTCCGTACTCTTTCACACTTTGCTTCAAGCCGCTTCGTTCCTTAGCAAAGCAGATGGCAGTCGAAGGACCGCACCGCCACAGCGTTGTTTCTTCGACTTAAGTGTATCACACGTCCCTTATGCTTCCTCCTATTTCCAGACACACACCTCTCTAGGGGACTACTAGTGGGTTGGTTGTCACATTCGACCCACATTTTTCTTCACAATTCAGCGTGTGGCGTTTTCCTGGTGTTTTCAAACAAAGTACTGACAAGGCTTCTATCTTCCCGAAACAAGATCTGAGTTGGGAGAGGCTTTCGATACAAGTTCGTTCTCAAGCAGTGGTATATGGCACAGTATTTGTGCCTTCGCTTTTAACGTCGGGACTTTCCTCCATTTTCTTCCCTGTAGATGGTAGTGGAAAGGCGATTTCTCTACCGTTTTGTTCCTTGAGAGCTGAGTGTCAGACACTTACACCTATATCTCCAAAGGCTTCATGCTTCCCGAACCAAGAGGTTAGCAGGAAATCCTGTTGGACGTGGCCTTGTTTCTCTGAGTTCAGTGGAAGGCGCTGCTGAGGCGAGCTCGCGTACATTTGAAGGCCCTTCCAACTTCATGACACAAGACTTTCGTGCAGAGAAACCCTCCACACAACGTGTTCCTCACCGTAGTGTACCGCGCTTTCCGTCTCTTTACTTTTGCACTACGTTGTAAAAAGGTGCTTCCATCCGTAGGGAAAGAGCTGGTCGTCGACGGACGGCAAACCTCTAGATTTGTTCTTAGAGTTAACCATGGGAAGGCAATCCTCCTTATGCTTCCTCACATAATACATATCCATGCTCATCCTTCTTCATATAACGACCGCACTTCCACAGCGTTGTTTTGTAGAAATAAGTGTATAGCACTTTCCTTACGCTTCCTCCGATTTACAGACACACACCTCTATAGGGGACAACTTGTGACTTGGTGGTAATATTCGACCCACATTTTTCTTCACAATTCAGCCTATGGCATTTTCCTTGCGCTTTCACGCGAAGAACTGAAAACACTTCTAGCTTCCTGAAACAAGATCTGAGTAGGGAGAAACTTTCGACACAACTTCTTTCTCAAGCAGTGGTACATGACACAGTATTTGTGCCTTCACTGCGAACGTTGGAAATTGCTTCCATCTTCGTCCCTGTAGGTGGTAGTGGAAAGACTATTTCCCTGCAGCTTTGTTTCTTGAGAGGTGAGTATAAGAACCCTCCCTTAGAGAGCAGCACATATATCTCCAAGGGCTTCTATCTTCAAGAACCAAGATGTTCGCACGAAAACCTGTTTGACGAGGCCTTCTTTCTCAGAGTTCAGTGTAAGGCTACTAGGCCTGAAGGGAGCCCACGTCCATTTGAAGACCCATCCACCTGCATGACACAGGTCTTAAAGGAGAGAAACCCTCTGCACAACGTGTTCCCCGCTGTACAGGAAGGCACGTTCCACCTCTTTCCTTGCACACAATGTTTAACAAGCTGCTTCCAACCTTACGAAAAGAGATGGTAGTCGAAGGACGGCAACACTCTAGATTTGTTCTTAGAGTTAAAGAAACGAGTGCCATCTTCCTTAGGCTTGCTCACATCATCCATTTCCATACATCGTTCTTCATGTCACGACTGTAGGCACATTCGCCACGGAGAGTTAAGTCTAGACCATGTCCCTTACGCGTTCACACCCACTAGGGAAAACACTTTCATCGCACTGAAACCATAGGACAGCTGAGGGAAGCCTACTTCAGAAGAGGTTTCTCCAGCACCGTCACAGGGCCCATTCAAGATGCCTTCACCGTTTCATGCTAAAGTGCTTCTCATCCTTACGTTTATGGCTTTCCTGATGGATTTCCTTCTCACAATGAAAACCTTGACACGTTCCATCTGTTCTCTCTCCTACTCTTGAAAACACTTCCCACGGAACAAGATTCGAATGGGGACAGACATTCTACACTAAGTATGTCTGTGGGACAGGCACGGGGCACATTCCTTGCGATTTCACACTTTACATTGGAAAAGTCTACCATGTTCAGGGTGAGATGTTAGTAGAAACACGGTTTCTCTGCAGTGGTGTTTCTTCAGACTGATTAGTACTCCCTTGGTTTAGGATTCAACACATACGTTCTGTGAGTATGAATTCCCCGCGAACCCAGGTGGGAGCTCGAAGTCGCGTTTGAGATAGACTTGGTTCTCACAGATTTGTGTATGCCTTTCCTCTGCCTAACTCGCATACTTTGGAAGACGCTTCTATCTTCGTGACCCATGCATGGTGTTCGTTGAGAAAAGCCCTCCGTAAGAAGTTGTTCCGCGAGTAAGGTCGATCACGCTTCCCCTCTGCTTTCTTTCACACTTTGCCTCAAGCCGCTTCGTTTCTTAGCAGAGGAGGTGGCAGTCGAAAGACCGCACCTCCACAGCGCTGTTTTGTAGACCCAAGTGTATAGCACATTCCTTACGCTTCCTCTCATTTCCAGACATACACCTCTCTAGGAGACAACGAGTGTTTTGCTTATGCTTCTCTCTACCGAAACAAGATCAGAGTTGGGAGAAGCTTTCGACACGACTTCTTTCTCAAGCAGCGCTATATGGCCCAGTACCTGTGCCTTCGCTGTGACCGTTGGAACGTTCTTCCATCTTCTTCCCAGTAGATGGCAGTAGAAGGACTATCTCCCTCTACCGTGTTGTTCCTTGAGAGGTGAGTGTAAGGCACTGACACATATAGCTCAGAAGGCTTCATTCTTCCCGAACCAAGATGTGAGCTCGAAATCAGTTTTCACATGCCGTTGTTTCTCTGAGTTCAGCGTAAGGCTCTGCTGAGGCTAGCTCGCCTACATTTGAAGGCCTTCCAACTTCATGACAGAAGCCTTCACACTTGGTGTAAAGCCGCTTCGATCCTTAGGAAAGCAGAAGGGAGTCGAAGGACCGCTCCTCCACAGCATTGTTCTTGAAGAATTAATTGCAGAGCTCGTTGCTTATGCTTCCTCCGATTTCCATACACAGACCTCTATAGGGGACAACTTGTGAGTTGGTGGTAACATTCGACCCACATTTTTCTTCACAATTCAGCCTATGGCATTTTCCTTACGCTTTCACGCAAAGAACTGAAAATGTTTCTAGCTTCCTGAAACAAGATCTGAGTAGGGAGAAACTTTCGACACAACTTCTTTCTCAAGCAGTGGTACCTGACACAGATATGTGCTTTCACTGCGAACGTTGGAAATTGCTTCCATCTTCATCCCTGTAGGTGGTAGTGGAAAGACTATTTGCCTGCAGCTTTGTTTCTTGAGAGGTGAGTATAAGAACCTTCCCTTAGAGAGCAACACATATATCTCCAAGGGCTTCTATCTTCAAGAACCAAGATGTTCGCACGAAAACCTGTTTGACGAGGCCTTCTTTCTCAGAGTTCAGTGTAAGGCTACTAGGCCTGAAGGGAGCCCACGTCCATTTGAAGCCCCATCCACCTGCATGACACAGGACTTAAAGGAGAGAAGCTCTCTGCACAAGGTGTTTCCCGATGTACAGGAATGCGCGTTCCACCTCTTTCCTTGCACACAAGGTTTAACAAGCTGCTTCCTTCCTTACTAAAAGAGATGGTAGTCGAAGGACGGCAACAAAATAGATTTGTTCTTAGAGTTAAACAAACGTATGCCATCTTCCTTAGGCTTGCTCACATCATCCATTTCCATACATTGTTCTTCATGTCATGACTGTAGGCACATTCGACACGGAGAGTTAAGTCCAGCCCATGTCCCTTGCGCCTTCACCCCCACTACGGAAAACATTTTCATCTCACTGAAACCATAGGACACCTGAGGGAAGCCTACTTCAGAAGAGGTTTCTCCAGCACCGTCACAGGGCCCTTTCAAGATGCCTTCTCCGTTTCATGCTAAAGTTCTTCTCATTCTTAACGTGTATGGCTTTCCTAATGGATTTCTTTCTCACAATGAAAACCTTGACACGTTCCATCTGCTCTCTCTCCTACTCTTGAAAACACTTCTCACAGAACAAGGTTCGAATGGGGACAGACATTCTACAGTAAGTATGTCTGTGGGACAGGCACGGGGCACATTCCTTGCGATTTCACACTTACATGGGTAACGTCTACCATGTTCAGGGAAGATGTTAGTAGAAACACGGTTTCTCTGCAGTGGTGTTTCTTCAGACTGCATAGTACTCCCTTTGTTTAGGATTCAACCCATACGTTTTGTGACTATGAATTCCTCGCGAACCCAGATGGGAGCTCGAAGTCGCGTTTGAGATGGACTTGCTTCGCAGAGATTCATGTATGCCTTTCCTTTGGCGAAGTCACATACATTTGAAAACACTTCCCTCTTCGTGACCCATGGTGTTCGTTGAGAAAAGCCCTCCATAAGAAGTTGTTCGGCGACTAAGGTATGTCTCTCTTCCTTCCCCTCCGTACTCTTTCACACTTTGCTTCAAGCCGCTTCGTTCCTTAGCAAAGCAGATGGCAGTCGAAGGACCGCACCGCCACAGCGTTGTTTCTTCGACTTAAGTGTATCACACGTCCCTTATGCTTCCTCCTATTTCCAGACACACACCTCTCTAGGGGACTACTAGTGGGTTGGTTGTCACATTCGACCCACATTTTTCTTCACAATTCAGCGTGTGGCGTTTTCCTGGTGTTTTCAAACAAAGTACTGACAAGGCTTCTATCTTCCCGAAACAAGATCTGAGTTGGGAGAGGCTTTCGATACAAGTTCGTTCTCAAGCAGTGGTATATGGCACAGTATTTGTGCCTTCGCTTTTAACGTCGGGACTTTCCTCCATTTTCTTCCCTGTAGATGGTAGTGGAAAGGCGATTTCTCTACCGTTTTGTTCCTTGAGAGCTGAGTGTCAGACAGGTACACCTATATCTCCAAAGGCTTCACGCTTCCCGAACCAAGAGGTTAGCAGGAAATCCTGTTGGACGTGGCCTTGTTTCTCTGAGTTCAGGGGAAGGCGCTGCTGAGGCGAGCTCGCGTACATTTGAAGGCCCTTCCAACTTCATGACACAAGACTTTCGTGCAGAGAAACCCTCC
Organism: Eumetopias jubatus; assembly: GCF_037043125.1. Classification (NCBI taxonomy): domain Eukaryota; kingdom Metazoa; phylum Chordata; class Mammalia; order Carnivora; family Otariidae; genus Eumetopias; species Eumetopias jubatus. The sequence goes on along the minus strand of NW_028274949.1, from coordinate 384,917 downwards.
ACACAACGTGTTCCTCACCGTAGTGTACCGCGCTTTCCGTCTCTTTCCTTTTGCACTACGTTGTAAAAAGGTGCTTCCATCCGTAGGGAAAGAGCTGGTCGTCGAAGGACGGCAAACCTCTAGATTTGTTCTTAAAGTTAACCATGGGTAGGCAATCCTCCTTATGCTTCCTCACATAATACATATCCATACTCATCCTTCCTCATGGAACGACCGCACTTCCACAGCGTTGTTTTGTAGAAATAAGTGTATAGCACTTTCCTTACGCTTCCTCCGATTTACAGACACACACCTCTATAGGGGACAACTTGTGACTTGGTGGTAACATTCGACCCACATTTTTCTTCACAATTCAGCCTATGGCATTTTCCTTGCGCTTTCACGCGAAGAACTGAAAACACTTCTAGCTTCCTGAAACAAGATCTGAGTAGGGAGAAACTTTCGACACAACTTCTTTCTCAAGCAGTGGTACATGACACAGTATTTGTGCCTTCACTGCGAACGTTGGAAATTGCTTCCATCTTCGTCCCTGTAGGTGGTAGTGGAAAGACTATTTCCCTGCAGCTTTGTTTCTTGAGAGGTGAGTATAAGAACCCTCCCTTAGAGAGCAGCACATATATCTCCAAGGGCTTCTATCTTCAAGAACCAAGATGTTCGCACGAAAACCTGTTTGACGAGGCCTTCTTTCTCAGAGTTCAGTGTAAGGCTACTAGGCCTGAAGGGAGCCCACGTCCATTTGAAGACCCATCCACCTGCATGACACAGGTCTTAAAGGAGAGAAACCCTCTGCACAACGTGTTCCCCGCTGTACAGGAAGGCACGTTCCACCTCTTTCCTTGCACACAAGGTTTAACAAGCTGCTTCCTACCTTACGAAAAGAGATGGTAGTCGAAGGACGGCAACAATATAGATTTGTTCTTAGAGTTAAACAAACGTATGCCATCTTCCTTAGGCTTGCTCACATCCTCCATTTCCATACATCGTTCTTCATGTCACGACTGTAGGCACATTCGACACGGAGAGTTAAGTCTACTCCATGTCCCTTACGCCTTCACACCCACTAGGGAAAACACTTTCATCTCACTGAAACCGTTGCACAGCTGAGGGAAGCCTACCTCAGAAGAGGTTTCTCCAGCACCGTCACAGGGCCCATTCAAGATGCCTTCACCGTTTCATGCTAAAGTGCTTCTCATCCTTACGTGTGTGGCTTTCCTGATGGATTTCCTTCTCACAATGAAAACCTTGACACGTTCCATCTGCTCTCTCTCCTACTCTTGAAAACACTTCCCACAGAACAAGATTCGAATGGGGACAGAGATTCTACAGTAAGTATGTCTGTGGGACAGGCACGGGGCACATTCCTTGCGATTTCACACTTTGCATTGGATAAGTCCACCATGTCCAGGGTGAGATGCTAGTAGAAACCCGGTGTCTCTGCAGTGGTGTTTCTTCCGACTGAATAGTACTCCCTTTGTTTAGGATTCAACACATACGTTTTGTGACTGTGAATTCCTCGCGAACCCAGATGGGAGCTCGAAGTCGCGTTTGAGATAGACTTGGTTCGCAGAGATTCGTGTATGCCTTTCCTCTGCCTAACTCGCATACTTTGGAAGACGCTTCTATCTTCGTGACCCATGCATGGTGTTCTTTGAGAGAAGACCTCCATAAGATGTTGTTCCGCGAGTAAGGTAGATCACGCTTCCCCTCTGCTTTCTTTCACACTTTGCATCAAGCCGCTTCGTTTCTTAGCAGAGGAGGTGGCAGTCGAAGGACCGCACCTCCACAGCGTTGATTTGTAGAACTAAGTGTATAGCACGTTCCTTACGCTTCCTCCCATTTCCAGACACACACCTCTATAGGGGACAACTTGTGACTTGGTGGTAACATTCGACCCACATTTTTCTTCACTCTTCACCCTATGGCATTTTCCTTACGCTTTCAGGCGAAAAACTGAAAATGCTTCTAGCTTCCTGAAACAAGATCTGAGTAGGGAGAAACGTTCGACACAACTTCTTTCTCAAGCTGTGGTACATGACACAGTATTTGTGCCTTCACTGCGAACGTTGGAAATTGCTTCCATATTCTTCCCTGTAGGCGGTAGTGGAAAGACTATTTCCCTGCAGTTTTGTTTCTTGAGAGGTGAGTATAAGAACCTTCCCTTAGAGAGCAACACATATATCTCCAAGGGCTTCTATCTTCAAGATCCAAGATGTTCGCACGACAGCCTGTTTGACGTGGCCTTGTTTCTCAGAGTTCAGTGTAAGGCTACTAGGCCTGAGGCGAGCCCACGTCCATTTGAAGACCCATCCACCCGCATGACACAGGACTTAAAGGAGAGAAACCCTCCGCACACCGTGTTACCCGCTGTACAGGATCGCGGGTTCCAACTATTTTCTTGCACACAAGGTTTAACAAGCTGCTTCCAAACTTACGAAAAGAGATGGTAGTCGAAGGACGGCAACAAAATAGATTTGTTCTTAGAGTTAAACAAACGTATGCCATCTTCCTTAGGCTTGCTCACATCCTCCATTTCCATACATCGTTCTTCATGTCATGACTGTAGGCACATTCGACACGGAGAGTTAAGTCTAGCCCATGTCCGTTACGCCTTCACCCCCACTACGGAAAACATTTTCATCTCACTGAAACCATAGGACACCTGAGGGAAGCCTACTTCAGAAGAGGTTTCTCCAGCACCGTCACAGGGCCCTTTCAAGATGCCTTCTCCGTTTCATGCTAAAGTTCTTCTCATTCTTAACGTGTATGGCTTTCCTAATGGATTTCTTTCTCACAACGAAAACCTTGACACGTTCCATCTGCTCTCTCTCCTACTCTTGAAAACACTTCTCACAGAACAAGGTTCGAATGGGGACAGACATTCTACAGTAAGTATGTCTGTGGGACAGGCACGGGGCACATTCTTTGCGATTTCACACTTACATGGGTAACGTCTACCATGTTCAGGGAAGATGTTAGTAGAAACACGGTTTCTCTGCAGTGGTGTTTCTTCAGACTGCATAGTACTCCCTTTGCTTAGGATTCAACCCATACGTTTTGTGACTATGAATTCCTCGCGAACCCAGATGGGAGCTCGAAGTCGCGTTTGAGATGGACTTGCTTCGCAGAGATTCATGTATGCCTTTCCTTTGGCGAAGTCACATACATTTGAAAACCCTTCCCTCTTCGTGACCCATGGTGTTCGTTGAGAAAAGCCCTCCATAAGAAGTTGTTCGGCGACTAAGGTATGTCTCTCTTCCTTCCCCTCCGTACTCTTTCACACTTTGCTTCAAGCCGCTTCGTTCCTTAGCAAAGCAGATGGCAGTCGAAGGACCGCACCGCCACAGCGTTGTTTCTTCGACTTAAGTGTATCACACGTCCCTTATGCTTCCTCCTATTTCCAGACACACACCTCTCTAGGGGACTACTAGTGGGTTGGTTGTCACATTCGACCCACATTTTTCTTCACAATTCAGCGTGTGGCGTTTTCCTGGTGTTTTCAAACAAAGTACTGACAAGGCTTCTATCTTCCCGAAACAAGATCTGAGTTGGGAGAGGCTTTCGATACAAGTTCGTTCTCAAGCAGTGGTATATGGCACAGTATTTGTGCCTTCGCTTTTAACGTCGGGACTTTCCTCCATTTTCTTCCCTGTAGATGGTAGTGGAAAGGCGATTTCTCTACCGTTTTGTTCCTTGAGAGCTGAGTGTCAGACAGGTACACCTATATCTCCAAAGGCTTCACGCTTCCCGAACCAAGAGGTTAGCAGGAAATCCTGTTGGACGTGGCCTTGTTTCTCTGAGTTCAGTGGAAGGCGCTGCTGAGGCGAGCTCGCGTACATTTGAAGGCCCTTCCAACTTCATGACACAAGACTTTCGTGCAGAGAAACCCTCCACACAACGTGTTCCTCACCGTAGTGTACCGCGCTTTCCGTCTCTTTCCTTTTACACTACGTTGTAAAAAGGTGCTTCCATCCGTAGGGAAAGAGCTGGTCGTCGAAGGACGGCAAACCTCTAGATTTGTTCTTAGAGTTAACCATGGGTAGGCAATCCTCCTTATGCTTCCTCACATAATACATATCCATACTCATCCTTCCTCATGGAACGGCCGCACTTCCACAGCGTTGTTTTGTAGAAATAAGTGTATAGCACTTTCCTTACGCTTCCTCCGATTTACAGACACACACCTCTATAGGGGACAACTTGTGACTTGGTGGTAACATTCGACCCACATTTTTCTTCACAATTCAGCCTATGGCATTTTCCTTGCCCTTTCACGCGAAGAACTGAAAACACTTCTAGCTTCCTGAAACAAGATCTGAGTAGGGAGAAACTTTCGACACAACTTCTTTCTCAAGCAGTGGTACATGACACAGTATTTGTGCCTTCACTGCGAACGTTGGAAATTGCTTCCATCTTCGTCCCTGTAGGTGGTAGTGCAAAGATCATTTCCCTGCAGCTTTGTTTCTTGAGAGGTGAGTATAAGAACCCTCCCTTAGAGAGCAGCACATATATCTCCAAGGGCTTCTATCTTCAAGAACCAAGATGTTCGCACGAAAACCTGTTTGACGAGGCCTTCTTTCTCAGAGTTCAGTGTAAGGCTACTAGGCCTGAAGGGAGCCCACGTCCATTTGAAGACCCATCCACCTGCATGACACAGGACTTAAAGGAGAGAAACCCTCTGCACAACGTGTTCCCCGCTGTACAGGAAGGCACGTTCCACCTCTTTCCTTGCACACAAGGTTTAACAAGCTGCTTCCTACCTTACGAAAAGAGATGGTAGTCGAAGGACGGCAACAATATAGATTTGTTCTTAGAGTTAAACAAACGTATGCCATCTTCCTTAGGCTTGCTCACATCCTCCATTTCCATACATCGTTCTTCATGTCACGACTGTAGGCACATTCGACACGGAGAGTTAAGTCTACTCCATGTCCCTTACGCCTTCACACCCACTAGGGAAAACACTTTCATCTCACTGAAACCGTTGCACAGCTGAGGGAAGCCTACCTCAGAAGAGGTTTCTCCAGCACCGTCACAGGGCCCATTCAAGATGCCTTCACCGTTTCATGCTAAAGTGCTTCTCATCCTTACGTGTGTGGCTTTCCTGATGGATTTCCTTCTCACAATGAAAACCTTGACACGTTCCATCTGCTCTCTCTCCTACTCTTGAAAACACTTCCCACAGAACAAGATTCGAATGGGGACAGAGATTCTACAGTAAGTATGTCTGTGGGACAGGCACGGGGCACATTCCTTGCGATTTCACACTTTGCATTGGATAAGTCCACCATGTCCAGGGTGAGATGCTAGTAGAAACCCGGTGTCTCTGCAGTGGTGTTTCTTCCGACTGAATAGTACTCCCTTTGTTTAGGATTCAACACATACGTTTTGTGACTGTGAATTCCTCGCGAACACAGATGGGAGCTCGAAGTCGCGTTTGAGATAGACTTGGTTCGCAGAGATTCGTGTATGCCTTTCCTCTGCCTAACTCGCATACTTTGGAAGACGCTTCTATCTTCGTGACCCATGCATGGTGTTCTTTGAGAGAAGCCCTCCATAAGATGTTGTTCCGCGAGTAAGGTAGATCACGCTTCCCCTCTGCTTTCTTTCACACTTTGCATCAAGCCGCTTCGTTTCTTAGCAGAGGAGGTGGCAGTCGAAGGACCGCACCTCCACAGCGTTGATTTGTAGAACTAAGTGTATAGCACGTTCCTTACACTTCCTCCCATTTCCAGACACACACCTCTATAGGGGACAACTTGTGACTTGGTGGTAACATTCGACCCACATTTTTCTTCACTCTTCAGCCTATGGCATTTTCCTTACGCTTTCAGGCGAAAAACTGAAAATGCTTCTAGCTTCCTGAAACAAGATCTGAGTAGGGAGAAACGTTCGACACAACTTCTTTCTCAAGCTGTGGTACATGACACAGTATTTGTGCCTTCACTGCGAACGTTGGAAATTGCTTCCATATTCTTCCCTGTAGGCGGTAGTGGAAAGACTATTTCCCTGCAGTTTTGTTTCTTGAGAGGTGAGTATAAGAACCTTCCCTTAGAGAGCAACACATATATCTCCAAGGGCTTCTATCTTCAAGATCCAAGATGTTCGCACGACAGCCTGTTTGACGTGGCCTTGTTTCTCAGAGTTCAGTGTAAGGCTACTAGGCCTGAGGCGAGCCCACGTCCATTTGAAGACCCATCCACCCGCATGACACAGGACTTAAAGGAGAGAAACCCTCCGCACACCGTGTTACCCGCTGTACAGGATCGCGGGTTCCAACTATTTTCTTGCACACAAGGTTTAACAAGCTGCTTCCAAACTTACGAAAAGAGATGGTAGTCGAAGGACGGCAACAAAATAGATTTGTTCTTAGAGTTAAACAAACGTATGCCATCTTCCTTAGGCTTGCTCACATCCTCCATTTCCATACATCGTTCTTCATGTCATGACTGTAGGCACATTCGACACGGAGAGTTAAGTCTAGCCCATGTCCGTTACGCCTTCACACCCACTACGGAAAACATTTTCATCTCACTGAAACCATAGGACACCTGAGGGAAGCCTACTTCAGAAGAGGTTTCTCCAGCACCGTCACAGGGCCCTTTCAAGATGCCTTCTCCGTTTCATGCTAAAGTTCTTCTCATTCTTAACGTGTATGGCTTTCCTAATGGATTTCTTTCTCACAACGAAAACCTTGACACGTTCCATCTGCTCTCTCTCCTACTCTTGAAAACACTTCTCACAGAACAAGGTTCGAATGGGGACAGACATTCTACAGTAAGTATGTCTGTGGGACAGGCACGGGGCACATTCCTTGCGATTTCACACTTACATGGGTAACGTCTACCATGTTCAGGGAAGATGTTAGTAGAAACACGGTTTCTCTGCAGTGGTGTTTCTTCAGACTGCATAGTACTCCCTTTGCTTAGGATTCAACCCATACGTTTTGTGACTATGAATTCCTCGCGAACCCAGATGGGAGCTCGAAGTCGCGTTTGAGATGGACTTGCTTCGCAGAGATTCATGTATGCCTTTCCTTTGGCGAAGTCACATACATTTGAAAACCCTTCCCTCTTCGTGACCCATGGTGTTCGTTGAGAAAAGCCCTCCATAAGAAGTTGTTCGGCGACTAAGGTATGTCTCTCTTCCTTCCCCTCCGTACTCTTTCACACTTTGCTTCAAGCCGCTTCGTTCCTTAGCAAAGCAGATGGCAGTCGAAGGACCGCACCGCCACAGCGTTGTTTCTTCGACTTAAGTGTATCACACGTCCCTTATGCTTCCTCCTATTTCCAGACACACACCTCTCTAGGGGACTACTAGTGGGTTGGTTGTCACATTCGACCCACATTTTTCTTCACAATTCAGCGTGTGGCGTTTTCCTGGTGTTTTCAAACAAAGTACTGACAAGGCTTCTATCTTCCCGAAACAAGATCTGAGTTGGGAGAGGCTTTCGATACAAGTTCGTTCTCAAGCAGTGGTATATGGCACAGTATTTGTGCCTTCGCTTTTAACGTCGGGACTTTCCTCCATTTTCTTCCCTGTAGATGGTAGTGGAAAGGCGATTTCTCTACCGTTTTGTTCCTTGAGAGCTGAGTGTTAGACACTTACACCTATATCTCCAAAGGCTTCACGCTTCCCGAACCAAGAGGTTAGCAGGAAATCCTGTTGGACGTGGCCTTGTTTCTCTGAGTTCAGTGGAAGGCGCTGCTGAGGCGAGCTCGCGTACATTTGAAGGCCCTTCCAACTTCATGACACAAGACTTTCGTGCAGAGAAACCCTCCACACAACGTGTTCCTCACCGTAGTGTACCGCGCTTTCCGTCTCTTTCCTTTTACACTACGTTGTAAAAAGGTGCTTCCATCCGTAGGGAAAGAGCTGGTCGTCGAAGGACGGCAAACCTCTAGATTTGTTCTTAGAGTTAACCATGGGTAGGCAATCCTCCTTATGCTTCCTCACATAATACATATCCATACTCATCCTTCCTCATGGAACGGCCGCACTTCCACAGCGGTGTTTTGTAGAAATAAGTGTATAGCACTTTCCTTACGCTTCCTCCGATTTACAGACACACACCTCTATAGGGGACAACTTGTGACTTGGTGGTAACATTCGACCCACATTTTTCTTCACAATTCAGCCTATGGCATTTTCCTTGCGCTTTCACGCGAAGAACTGAAAACACTTCTAGCTTCCTGAAACAAGATCTGAGGAGGGAGAAACTTTCGACACAACTTCTTTCTCAAGCAGTGGTACATGACACAGTATTTGTGCCTTCACTGCGAACGTTGGAAATTGCTTCCATCTTCGTCCCTGTAGGTGGTAGTGGAAAGACTATTTCCCTGCAGCTTTGTTTCTTGAGAGGTGAGTATAAGAACCTTCCCTTAGAGAGCAGCACATATATCTCCAAGGGCTTCTATCTTCAAGAACCAAGATGTTCGCACGAAAACCTGTTTGACGAGGCCTTCTTTCTCAGAGTTCAGTGTAAGGCTACTAGGCCTGAAGGGAGCCCACGTCCATTTGAAGACCCATCCACCTGCATGACACAGGACTTAAAGGAGAGAAACCCTCTGCACAACGTGTTCCCCGCTGTACAGGAAGGCACGTTCCACCTCTTTCCTTGCACACAATGTTTAACAAGCTGCTTCCAACCTTACGAAAAGAGATGGTAGTCGAAGGACGGCAACACTCTAGATTTGTTCTTAGAGTTAAAGAAACGAGTGCCATCTTCCTTAGGCTTGCTCACATCATCCATTTCCATACATCGTTCTTCATGTCACGACTGTAGGCACATTCGCCACGGAGAGTTAAGTCTAGACCATGTCCCTTACGCGTTCACACCCGCTAGGGAAAACACTTTCATCGCACTGAAACCATAGGACAGCTGAGGGAAGCCTACTTCAGAAGAGGTTTCTCCAGCACCGTCACAGGGCCCATTCAAGATGCCTTCACCGTTTCATGCTAAAGTGCTTCTCATCCTTACGTGTATGGCTTTCCTGATGGATTTCCTTCTCACAATGAAAACCTTGACACGTTCCATCTGTTCTCTCTCCTACTCTTGAAAACACTTCCCACGGAACAAGATTCGAATGGGGACAGACATTCTACACTAAGTATGTCTGTGGGACAGGCACGGGGCACATTCCTTGCGATTTCACACTTTACATTGGAAAAGTCTACCATGTTCAGGGTGAGATGTTAGTAGAAACACGGTTTCTCTGCAGTGGTGTTTCTTCAGACTGATTAGTACTCCCTTGGTTTAGGATTCAACACATACGTTCTGTGAGTATGAATTCCTCGCGAACCCAGGTGGGAGCTCGAAGTCGCGTTTGAGATAGACTTGGTTCTCACAGATTTGTGTATGCCTTTCCTCTGCCTAACTCGCATACTTTGGAAGACGCTTCTATCTTCGTGACCCATGCATGGTGTTCGTTGAGAAAAGCCCTCCGTAAGAAGTTGTTCCGCGAGTAAGGTCGATCACGCTTCCCCTCTGCTTTCTTTCACACTTTGCCTCAAGCCGCTTCGTTTCTTAGCAGAGGAGGTGGCAGTCGAAAGACCGCACCTCCACAGCGCTGTTTTGTAGACCCAAGTGTATAGCACATTCCTTACGCTTCCTCTCATTTCCAGACATACACCTCTCTAGGAGACAACGAGTGTTTTGCTTATGCTTCTCTCTACCGAAACAAGATCTGAGTTGGGAGAAGCTTTCGACACGACTTCTTTCTCAAGCAGCGCTATATGGCCCAGTACCTGTGCCTTCGCTGTGACCGTTGGAACGTTCTTCCATCTTCTTCCCAGTAGATGGCAGTAGAAGGACTATCTCCCTCTACCGTGTTGTTCCTTGAGAGGTGAGTGTAAGGCACTGACACATATAGCTCAGAAGGCTTCATTCTTCCCGAACCAAGATGTGAGCTCGAAATCAGTTTTCACATGCCGTTGTTTCTCTGAGTTCAGCGTAAGGCTCTGCTGAGGCTAGCTCGCCTACATTTGAAGGCCTTCCAACTTCATGACAGAAGCCTTCACACTTGGTGTAAAGCCGCTTCGATCCTTAGGAAAGCAGAAGGGAGTCGAAGGACCGCTCCTCCACAGCATTGTTCTTGAAGAATTAATTGCAGAGCTCGTTGCTTATGCTTCCTCCGATTTCCATACACACACCTCTATAGGGGACAACTTGTGAGTTGGTGATAACATTCGACCCACATTTTTCTTTACAATTCAGCCTATGGCATTTTCCTTACGCTTTCACGCAAAGAACTGAAAATGTTTCTAGCTTCCTGAAACAAGATCTGAGTAGGGAGAAACTTTCGACACAACTTCTTTCTCAAGCAGTGGTACCTGACACAGATTTGTGCCTTCACTGCGAACGTTGGAAATTGCTTCCATCTTCATCCCTGTAGGTGGTAGTGGAAAGACTATTTCCCTGCAGCTTTGTTTCTTGAGAGGTGAGTATAAGAACCTTCCCTTAGAGAGCAACACATATATCTCCAAGGGCTTCTATCTTCAAGAACCAAGATGTTCGCACGAAAACCTGTTTGACGAGGCCTTCTTTCTCAAAGTTCAGTGTAAGGCTACTAGGCCTGAAGGGAGCCCACGTCCATTTGAAGCCCCATCCACCTGCATGACACAGGACTTAAAGGAGAGAAGCTCTCTGCACAACGTGTTTCCCGATGTACAGGAATGCGCGTTCCACCTCTTTCCTTGCACACAAGGTTTAACAAGCTGCTTCCTTCCTTACTAAAAGAGATGGTAGTCGAAGGACGGCAACAAAATAGATTTGTTCTTAGAGTTAAACAAACGTATGCCATCTTCCTTAGGCTTGCTCACATCATCCATTTCCATACATTGTTCTTCATGTCATGACTGTAGGCACATTCGACACGGAGAGTTAAGTCTAGCCCATGTCCCTTGCGCCTTCACCCCCACTACGGAAAACATTTTCATCTCACTGAAACCATAGGACACCTGAGGGAAGCCTACTTCAGAAGAGGTTTCTCCAGCACCGTCACAGGGCCCTTTCAAGATGCCTTCTCCGTTTCATGCTAAAGTTCTTCTCATTCTTACGTGTATGGCTTTCCTAATGGATTTCTTTCTCACAACGAAAACCTTGACACGTTCCATCTGCTCTCTCTCCTACTCTTGAAAACACTTCTCACAGAACAAGGTTCGAATGGGGACAGACATTCTACAGTAAGTATGTCTGTGGGACAGGCACGGGGCACATTCCTTGCGATTTCACACTTACATGGGTAACGTCTACCATGTTCAGGGAAGATGTTAGTAGAAACACGGTTTCTCTGCAGTGGTGTTTCTTCAGACTGCATAGTACTCCCTTTGTTTAGGATTCAGCCCATACGTTTTGTGACTATGAATTCCTCGCGAACCCAGATGGGAGCTCGAAGTCGCGTTTGAGATGGACTTGCTTCGCAGAGATTCATGTATGCCTTTCCTTTGGCGAAGTCACATACATTTGAAAACCCTTCCCTCTTCGTGACCCATGGTGTTCGTTGAGAAAAGCCCTCCATAAGAAGTTGTTCGGCGACTAAGGTATGTCTCTCTTCCTTCCCCTCCGTACTCTTTCACACTTTGCTTCAAGCCGCTTCGTTCCTTAGCAAAGCAGATGGCAGTCGAAGGACCGCACCGCCACAGCGTTGTTTCTTCGACTTAAGTGTATCACACGTCCCTTATGCTTCCTCCTATTTCCAGACACACACCTCTCTAGGGGACTACTAGTGGGTTGGTTGTCACATTCGACCCACATTTTTCTTCACAATTCAGCGTGTGGCGTTTTCCTGGTGTATTCAAACAAAGTACTGACAAGGCTTCTATCTTCCCGAAACAAGATCTGAGTTGGGAGAGGCTTTTGATACAAGTTCGTTCTCAAGCAGTGGTATATGGCACAGTATTTGTGCCTTCGCTTTTAACGTCGGGACTTTCCTCCATTTTCTTCCCTGTAGATGGTAGTGGAAAGGCGATTTCTCTACCGTTTTGTTCCTTGAGAGCTGAGTGTTAGACACTTACACCTATATCTCCAAAGGCTTCACGCTTCCCGAACCAAGAGGTTAGCAGGAAATCCTGTTGGACGTGGCCTTGTTTCTCTGAGTTCAGTGGAAGGCGCTGCTGAGGCGAGCTCGCGTACATTTGAAGGCCCTTCCAACTTCATGACACAAGACTTTCGTGCAGAGAAACCCTCCACACAACGTGTTCCTCACCGTAGTGTACCGCGCTTTCCGTCTCTTTCCTTTTACACTACGTTGTAAAAAGGTGCTTCCATCCGTAGGGAAAGAGCTGGTCGTCGAAGGACGGCAAACCTCTAGATTTGTTCTTAGAGTTAACCATGGGTAGGCAATCCTCCTTATGCTTCCTCACATAATACATATCCATACTCATCCTTCCTCATGGAACGGCCGCACTTCCACAGCGGTGTTTTGTAGAAATAAGTGTATAGCACTTTCCTTACGCTTCCTCCGATTTACAGACACACACCTCTATAGGGGACAACTTGTGACTTGGTGGTAACATTCGACCCACATTTTTCTTCACAATTCAGCCTATGGCATTTTCCTTGCGCTTTCACGCGAAGAACTGAAAACACTTCTAGCTTCCTGAAACAAGATCTGAGGAGGGAGAAACTTTCGACACAACTTCTTTCTCAAGCAGTGGTACATGACACAGTATTTGTGCCTTCACTGCGAACGTTGGAAATTGCTTCCATCTTCGTCCCTGTAGGTGGTAGTGGAAAGACTATTTCCCTGCAGCTTTGTTTCTTGAGAGGTGAGTATAAGAACCTTCCCTTAGAGAGCAGCACATATATCTCCAAGGGCTTCTATCTTCAAGAACCAAGATGTTCGCACGAAAACCTGTTTGACGAGGCCTTCTTTCTCAGAGTTCAGTGTAAGGCTACTAGGCCTGAAGGGAGCCCACGTCCATTTGAAGACCCATCCACCTGCATGACACAGGACTTAAAGGAGAGAAACCCTCTGCACAACGTGTTCCCCGCTGTACAGGAAGGCACGTTCCACCTCTTTCCTTGCACACAATGTTTAACAAGCTGCTTCCAACCTTACGAAAAGAGATGGTAGTCGAAGGACGGCAACACTCTAGATTTGTTCTTAGAGTTAAAGAAACGAGTGCCATCTTCCTTAGGCTTGCTCACATCATCCATTTCCATACATCGTTCTTCATGTCACGACTGTAGGCACATTCGCCACGGAGAGTTAAGTCTAGACCATGTCCCTTACGCGTTCACACCCGCTAGGGAAAACACTTTCATCGCACTGAAACCATAGGACAGCTGAGGGAAGCCTACTTCAGAAGAGGTTTCTCCAGCACCGTCACAGGGCCCATTCAAGATGCCTTCTCCGTTTCATGCTAAAGTGCTTCTCATCCTTACGTGTATGGCTTTCCTGATGGATTTCCTTCTCACAATGAAAACCTTGACACGTTCCATCTGTTCTCTCTCCTACTCTTGAAAACACTTCCCACGGAACAAGATTCGAATGGGGACAGACATTCTACACTAAGTATGTCTGTGGGACAGGCACGGGGCACATTCCTTGCGATTTCACACTTTACATTGGAAAAGTCTACCATGTTCAGGGTGAGATGTTAGTAGAAACACGGTTTCTCTGCAGTGGTGTTTCTTCAGACTGATTAGTACTCCCTTGGTTTAGGATTCAACACATACGTTCTGTGAGTATGAATTCCTCGCGAACCCAGGTGGGAGCTCGAAGTCGCGTTTGAGATAGACTTGGTTCTCACAGATTTGTGTATGCCTTTCCTCTGCCTAACTCGCATACTTTGGAAGACGCTTCTATCTTCGTGACCCATGCATGGTGTTCGTTGAGAAAAGCCCTCCGTAAGAAGTTGTTCCGCGAGTAAGGTCGATCACGCTTCCCCTCTGCTTTCTTTCACACTTTGCCTCAAGCCGCTTCGTTTCTTAGCAGAGGAGGTGGCAGTCGAAAGACCGCACCTCCACAGCGCTGTTTTGTAGACCCAAGTGTATAGCACATTCCTTACGCTTCCTCTCATTTCCAGACATACACCTCTCTAGGAGACAACGAGTGTTTTGCTTATGCTTCTCTCTACCGAAACAAGATCTGAGTTGGGAGAAGCTTTCGACACGACTTCTTTCTCAAGCAGCGCTATATGGCCCAGTACCTGTGCCTTCGCTGTGACCGTTGGAACGTTCTTCCATCTTCTTCCCAGTAGATGGCAGTAGAAGGACTATCTCCCTCTACCGTGTTGTTCCTTGAGAGGTGAGTGTAAGGCACTGACACATATAGCTCAGAAGGCTTCATTCTTCCCGAACCAAGATGTGAGCTCGAAATCAGTTTTCACATGCCGTTGTTTCTCTGAGTTCAGCGTAAGGCTCTGCTGAGGCTAGCTCGCCTACATTTGAAGGCCTTCCAACTTCATGACAGAAGCCTTCACACTTGGTGTAAAGCCGCTTCGATCCTTAGGAAAGCAGAAGGGAGTCGAAGGACCGCTCCTCCACAGCATTGTTCTTGAAGAATTAATTGCAGAGCTCGTTGCTTATGCTTCCTCCGATTTCCATACACACACCTCTATAGGGGACAACTTGTGAGTTGGTGGTAACATTCGACCCACATTTTTCTTCACAATTCAGCCTATGGCATTTTCCTTACGCTTTCACGCAAAGAACTGAAAATGTTTCTAGCTTCCTGAAACAAGATCTGAGTAGGGAGAAACTTTCGACACAACTTCTTTCTCAAGCAGTGGTACCTGACACAGATATGTGCTTTCACTGCGAACGTTGGAAATTGCTTCCATCTTCATCCCTGTAGGTGGTAGTGGAAAGACTATTTCCCTGCAGCTTTGTTTCTTGAGAGGTGAGTATAAGAACCTTCCCTTAGAGAGCAACACATATATCTCCAAGGGCTTCTATCTTCAAGAACCAAGATGTTCGCACGAAAACCTGTTTGACGAGGCCTTCTTTCTCAGAGTTCAGTGTAAGGCTACTAGGCCTGAAGGGAGCCCACGTCCATTTGAAGCCCCATCCACCTGCATGACACAGGACTTAAAGGAGAGAAGCTCTCTGCACAACGTGTTTCCCGATGTACAGGAATGCGCGTTCCACCTCTTTCCTTGCACACAAGGTTTAACAAGCTGCTTCCTTCCTTACTAAAAGAGATGGTAGTCGAAGGACGGCAACAAAATAGATTTGTTCTTAGAGTTAAACAAACGTATGCCATCTTCCTTAGGCTTGCTCACATCATCCATTTCCATACATTGTTCTTCATGTCATGACTGTAGGCACATTCGACACGGAGAGTTAAGTCCAGCCCATGTCCCTTGCGCCTTCACCCCCACTACGGAAAACATTTTCATCTCACTGAAACCATAGGACACCTGAGGGAAGCCTACTTCAGAAGAGGTTTCTCCAGCACGGTCACAGGGCCCTTTCAAGATGCCTTCTCCGTTTCATGCTAAAGTTCTTCTCATTCTTAACGTGTATGGCTTTCCTAATGGATTTCTTTCTCACAATGAAAACCTTGACACGTTCCATCTGCTCTCTCTCCTACTCTTGAAAACACTTCTCACAGAACAAGGTTCGAATGGGGACAGACATTCTACAGTAAGTATGTCTGTGGGACAGGCACGGGGCACATTCCTTGCGATTTCACACTTACATGGGTAACGTCTACCATGTTCAGGGAAGATGTTAGTAGAAACACGGTTTCTCTGCAGTGGTGTTTCTTCAGACTGCATAGTACTCCCTTTGTTTAGGATTCAACCCATACGTTTTGTGACTATGAATTCCTCGCGAACCCAGATGGGAGCTCGAAGTCGCGTTTGAGATGGACTTGCTTCGCAGAGATTCATGTATGCCTTTCCTTTGGCGAAGTCACATACATTTGAAAACCCTTCCCTCTTCGTGACCCATGGTGTTCGTTGAGAAAAGCCCTCCATAAGAAGTTGTTCGACGACTAAGGTATGTCTCTCTTCCTTCCCCTCCGTACTCTTTCACACTTTGCTTCAAGCCGCTTCGTTCCTTAGCAAAGCAGATGGCAGTCGAAGGACCGCACCGCCACAGCGTTGTTTCTTCGACTTAAGTGTATCACACGTCCCTTATGCTTCCTCCTATTTCCAGACACACACCTCTCTAGGGGACTACTAGTGGGTTGGTTGTCACATTCGACCCACATTTTTCTTCACAATTCAGCGTGTGGCGTTTTCCTGGTGTTTTCAAACAAAGTACTGACAAGGCTTCTATCTTCCCGAAACAAGATCTGAGTTGGGAGAGGCTTTCGATACAAGTTCGTTCTCAAGCAGTGGTATATGGCACAGTATTTGTGCCTTCGCTTTTAACGTCGGGACTTTCCTCCATTTTCTTCCCTGTAGATGGTAGTGGAAAGGCGATTTCTCTACCGTTTTGTTCCTTGAGAGCTGAGTGTCAGACAGGTACACCTATATCTCCAAAGGCTTCACGCTTCCCGAACCAAGAGGTTAGCAGGAAATCCTGTTGGACGTGGCCTTGTTTCTCTGAGTTCAGTGGAAGGCGCTGCTGAGGCGAGCTCGCGTACATTTGAAGGCCCTTCCAACTTCATGACACAAGACTTTCGTGCAGAGAAACCCTCCACACAACGTGTTCCTCACCGTAGTGTACCGCGCTTTCCGTCTCTTTCCTTTTACACTACGTTGTAAAAAGGTGCTTCCATCCGTAGGGAAAGAGCTGGTCGTCGAAGGACGGCAAACCTCTAGATTTGTTCTTAGAGTTAACCATGGGTAGGCAATCCTCCTTATGCTTCCTCACATAATACATATCCATACTCATCCTTCCTCATGGAACGGCCGCACTTCCACAGCGTTGTTTTGTAGAAATAAGTGTATAGCACTTTCCTTACGCTTCCTCCGATTTACAGACACACACCTCTATAGGGGACAACTTGTGACTTGGTGGTAACATTCGACCCACATTTTTCTTCACAATTCAGCCTATGGCATTTTCCTTGCCCTTTCACGCGAAGAACTGAAAACACTTCTAGCTTCCTGAAACAAGATCTGAGTAGGGAGAAACTTTCGACACAACTTCTTTCTCAAGCAGTGGTACATGACACAGTATTTGTGCCTTCACTGCGAACGTTGGAAATTGCTTCCATCTTCGTCCCTGTAGGTGGTAGTGCAAAGATCATTTCCCTGCAGCTTTGTTTCTTGAGAGGTGAGTATAAGAACCCTCCCTTAGAGAGCAGCACATATATCTCCAAGGGCTTCTATCTTCAAGAACCAAGATGTTCGCACGAAAACCTGTTTGACGAGGCCTTCTTTCTCAGAGTTCAGTGTAAGGCTACTAGGCCTGAAGGGAGCCCACGTCCATTTGAAGACCCATCCACCTGCATGACACAGGACTTAAAGGAGAGAAACCCTCTGCACAACGTGTTCCCCGCTGTACAGGAAGGCACGTTCCACCTCTTTCCTTGCACACAAGGTTTAACAAGCTGCTTCCTACCTTACGAAAAGAGATGGTAGTCGAAGGACGGCAACAATATAGATTTGTTCTTAGAGTTAAACAAACGTATGCCATCTTCCTTAGGCTTGCTCACATCCTCCATTTCCATACATCGTTCTTCATGTCACGACTGTAGGCACATTCGACACGGAGAGTTAAGTCTACTCCATGTCCCTTACGCCTTCACACCCACTAGGGAAAACACTTTCATCTCACTGAAACCGTTGCACAGCTGAGGGAAGCCTACCTCAGAAGAGGTTTCTCCAGCACCGTCACAGGGCCCATTCAAGATGCCTTCACCGTTTCATGCTAAAGTGCTTCTCATCCTTACGTGTGTGGCTTTCCTGATGGATTTCCTTCTCACAATGAAAACCTTGACACGTTCCATCTGCTCTCTCTCCTACTCTTGAAAACACTTCCCACAGAACAAGATTCGAATGGGGACAGAGATTCTACAGTAAGTATGTCTGTGGGACAGGCACGGGGCACATTCCTTGCGATTTCACACTTTGCATTGGATAAGTCCACCATGTCCAGGGTGAGATGCTAGTAGAAACCCGGTGTCTCTGCAGTGGTGTTTCTTCCGACTGAATAGTACTCCCTTTGTTTAGGATTCAACACATACGTTTTGTGACTGTGAATTCCTCGCGAACACAGATGGGAGCTCGAAGTCGCGTTTGAGATAGACTTGGTTCGCAGAGATTCGTGTATGCCTTTCCTCTGCCTAACTCGCATACTTTGGAAGACGCTTCTATCTTCGTGACCCATGCATGGTGTTCTTTGAGAGAAGCCCTCCATAAGATGTTGTTCCGCGAGTAAGGTAGATCACGCTTCCCCTCTGCTTTCTTTCACACTTTGCATCAAGCCGCTTCGTTTCTTAGCAGAGGAGGTGGCAGTCGAAGGACCGCACCTCCACAGCGTTGATTTGTAGAACTAAGTGTATAGCACGTTCCTTACACTTCCTCCCATTTCCAGACACACACCTCTATAGGGGACAACTTGTGACTTGGTGGTAACATTCGACCCACATTTTTCTTCACTCTTCAGCCTATGGCATTTTCCTTACGCTTTCAGGCGAAAAACTGAAAATGCTTCTAGCTTCCTGAAACAAGATCTGAGTAGGGAGAAACGTTCGACACAACTTCTTTCTCAAGCTGTGGTACATGACACAGTATTTGTGCCTTCACTGCGAACGTTGGAAATTGCTTCCATATTCTTCCCTGTAGGCGGTAGTGGAAAGACTATTTCCCTGCAGTTTTGTTTCTTGAGAGGTGAGTATAAGAACCTTCCCTTAGAGAGCAACACATATATCTGCAAGGGCTTCTATCTTCAAGATCCAAGATGTTCGCACGACAGCCTGTTTGACGTGGCCTTGTTTCTCAGAGTTCAGTGTAAGGCTACTAGGCCTGAGGCGAGCCCACGTCCATTTGAAGACCCATCCACCCGCATGACACAGGACTTAAAGGAGAGAAACCCTCCGCACACCGTGTTACCCGCTGTACAGGATCGCGGGTTCCAACTATTTTCTTGCACACAAGGTTTAACAAGCTGCTTCCAAACTTACGAAAAGAGATGGTAGTCGAAGGACGGCAACAAAATAGATTTGTTCTTAGAGTTAAACAAACGTATGCCATCTTCCTTAGGCTTGCTCACATCCTCCATTTCCATACATCGTTCTTCATGTCATGACTGTAGGCACATTCGACACGGAGAGTTAAGTCTAGCCCATGTCCGTTACGCCTTCACACCCACTACGGAAAACATTTTCATCTCACTGAAACCATAGGACACCTGAGGGAAGCCTACTTCAGAAGAGGTTTCTCCAGCACCGTCACAGGGCCCTTTCAAGATGCCTTCTCCGTTTCATGCTAAAGTTCTTCTCATTCTTAACGTGTATGGCTTTCCTAATGGATTTCTTTCTCACAACGAAAACCTTGACACGTTCCATCTGCTCTCTCTCCTACTCTTGAAAACACTTCTCACAGAACAAGGTTCGAATGGGGACAGACATTCTACAGTAAGTATGTCTGTGGGACAGGCACGGGGCACATTCCTTGCGATTTCACACTTACATGGGTAACGTCTACCATGTTCAGGGAAGATGTTAGTAGAAACACGGTTTCTCTGCAGTGGTGTTTCTTCAGACTGCATAGTACTCCCTTTGCTTAGGATTCAACCCATACGTTTTGTGACTATGAATTCCTCGCGAACCCAGATGGGAGCTCGAAGTCGCGTTTGAGATGGACTTGCTTCGCAGAGATTCATGTATGCCTTTCCTTTGGCGAAGTCACATACATTTGAAAACCCTTCCCTCTTCGTGACCCATGGTGTTCGTTGAGAAAAGCCCTCCATAAGAAGTTGTTCGGCGACTAAGGTATGTCTCTCTTCCTTCCCCTCCGTACTCTTTCACACTTTGCTTCAAGCCGCTTCGTTCCTTAGCAAAGCAGATGGCAGTCGAAGGACCGCACCGCCACAGCGTTGTTTCTTCGACTTAAGTGTATCACACGTCCCTTATGCTTCCTCCTATTTCCAGACACACACCTCTCTAGGGGACTACTAGTGGGTTGGTTGTCACATTCGACCCACATTTTTCTTCACAATTCAGCGTGTGGCGTTTTCCTGGTGTTTTCAAACAAAGTACTGACAAGGCTTCTATCTTCCCGAAACAAGATCTGAGTTGGGAGAGGCTTTCGATACAAGTTCGTTCTCAAGCAGTGGTATATGGCACAGTATTTGTGCCTTCGCTTTTAACGTCGGGACTTTCCTCCATTTTCTTCCCTGTAGATGGTAGTGGAAAGGCGATTTCTCTACCGTTTTGTTCCTTGAGAGCTGAGTGTCAGACACTTACACCTATATCTCCAAAGGCTTCACGCTTCCCGAACCAAGAGGTTAGCAGGAAATCCTGTTGGACGTGGCCTTGTTTCTCTGAGTTCAGTGGAAGGCGCTGCTGAGGCGAGCTCGCGTACATTTGAAGGCCCTTCCAACTTCATGACACAAGACTTTCGTGCAGAGAAACCCTCCACACAACGTGTTCCTCACCGTAGTGTACCGCGCTTTCCGTCTCTTTCCTTTTGCACTACGTTGTAAAAAGGTGCTTCCATCCGTAGGGAAAGAGCTGGTCGTCGACGGACGGCAAACCTCTAGATTTGTTCTTAGAGTTAACCATGGGAAGGCAATCCTCCTTATGCTTCCTCACATAATACATATCCATACTCATCCTTCTTCATATAACGACCGCACTTCCACAGCGTTGTTTTGTAGAAATAAGTGTATAGCACTTTCCTTACGCTTCCTCCGATTTACAGACACACACCTCTATAGGGGACAACTTGTGACTTGGTGGTAACATTCGACCCACATTTTTCTTCACAATTCAGCCTATGGCATTTTCCTTGCGCTTTCACGCGAAGAACTGAAAACACTTCTAGCTTCCTGAAACAAGATCTGAGTAGGGAGAAACTTTCGACACAACTTCTTTCTCAAGCAGTGGTACATGACACAGTATTTGTGCCTTCACTGCGAACGTTGGAAATTGCTTCCATCTTCGTCCCTGTAGGTGGTAGTGGAAAGACTATTTCCCTGCAGCTTTGTTTCTTGAGAGGTGAGTATAAGAACCCTCCCTTAGAGAGCAGCACATATATCTCCAAGGGCTTCTATCTTCAAGAACCAAGATGTTCGCACGAAAACCTGTTTGACGAGGCCTTCTTTCTCAGAGTTCAGTGTAAGGCTACTAGGCCTGAAGGGAGCCCACGTCCATTTGAAGACCCATCCACCTGCATGACACAGGTCTTAAAGGAGAGAAACCCTCTGCACAACGTGTTCCCCGCTGTACAGGAAGGCACGTTCCACCTCTTTCCTTGCACACAAGGTTTAACAAGCTGCTTCCTACCTTACGAAAAGAGATGGTAGTCGAAGGACGGCAACAATATAGATTTGTTCTTAGAGTTAAACAAACGTATGCCATCTTCCTTAGGCTTGCTCACATCCTCCATTTCCATACATCGTTCTTCATGTCACGACTGTAGGCACATTCGACACGGAGAGTTAAGTCTACTCCATGTCCCTTACGCCTTCACACCCACTAGGGAAAACACTTTCATCTCACTGAAACCGTTGCACAGCTGAGGGAAGCCTACCTCAGAAGAGGTTTCTCCAGCACCGTCACAGGGCCCATTCAAGATGCCTTCACCGTTTCATGCTAAAGTGCTTCTCATCCTTACGTGTGTGGCTTTCCTGATGGATTTCCTTCTCACAATGAAAACCTTGACACGTTCCATCTGCTCTCTCTCCTACTCTTGAAAACACTTCCCACAGAACAAGATTCGAATGGGGACAGAGATTCTACAGTAAGTATGTCTGTGGGACAGGCACGGGGCACATTCCTTGCGATTTCACACTTTGCATTGGATAAGTCCACCATGTCCAGGGTGAGATGCTAGTAGAAACCCGGTGTCTCTGCAGTGGTGTTTCTTCCGACTGAATAGTACTCCCTTTGTTTAGGATTCAACACATACGTTTTGTGACTGTGAATTCCTCGCGAACCCAGATGGGAGCTCGAAGTCGCGTTTGAGATAGACTTGGTTCGCAGAGATTCGTGTATGCCTTTCCTCTGCCTAACTCGCATACTTTGGAAGACGCTTCTATCTTCGTGACCCATGCATGGTGTTCTTTGAGAGAAGACCTCCATAAGATGTTGTTCCGCGAGTAAGGTAGATCACGCTTCCCCTCTGCTTTCTTTCACACTTTGCATCAAGCCGCTTCGTTTCTTAGCAGAGGAGGTGGCAGTCGAAGGACCGCACCTCCACAGCGTTGATTTGTAGAACTAAGTGTATAGCACGTTCCTTACGCTTCCTCCCATTTCCAGACACACACCTCTATAGGGGACAACTTGTGACTTGGTGGTAACATTCGACCCACATTTTTCTTCACTCTTCACCCTATGGCATTTTCCTTACGCTTTCAGGCGAAAAACTGAAAATGCTTCTAGCTTCCTGAAACAAGATCTGAGTAGGGAGAAACGTTCGACACAACTTCTTTCTCAAGCTGTGGTACATGACACAGTATTTGTGCCTTCACTGCGAACGTTGGAAATTGCTTCCATATTCTTCCCTGTAGGCGGTAGTGGAAAGACTATTTCCCTGCAGTTTTGTTTCTTGAGAGGTGAGTATAAGAACCTTCCCTTAGAGAGCAACACATATATCTCCAAGGGCTTCTATCTTCAAGATCCAAGATGTTCGCACGACAGCCTGTTTGACGTGGCCTTGTTTCTCAGAGTTCAGTGTAAGGCTACTAGGCCTGAGGCGAGCCCACGTCCATTTGAAGACCCATCCACCCGCATGACACAGGACTTAAAGGAGAGAAACCCTCCGCACACCGTGTTACCCGCTGTACAGGATCGCGGGTTCCAACTATTTTCTTGCACACAAGGTTTAACAAGCTGCTTCCAAACTTACGAAAAGAGATGGTAGTCGAAGGACGGCAACAAAATAGATTTGTTCTTAGAGTTAAACAAACGTATGCCATCTTCCTTAGGCTTGCTCACATCCTCCATTTCCATACATCGTTCTTCATGTCATGACTGTAGGCACATTCGACACGGAGAGTTAAGTCTAGCCCATGTCCGTTACGCCTTCACCCCCACTACGGAAAACATTTTCATCTCACTGAAACCATAGGACACCTGAGGGAAGCCTACTTCAGAAGAGGTTTCTCCAGCACCGTCACAGGGCCCTTTCAAGATGCCTTCTCCGTTTCATGCTAAAGTTCTTCTCATTCTTAACGTGTATGGCTTTCCTAATGGATTTCTTTCTCACAACGAAAACCTTGACACGTTCCATCTGCTCTCTCTCCTACTCTTGAAAACACTTCTCACAGAACAAGGTTCGAATGGGGACAGACATTCTACAGTAAGTATGTCTGTGGGACAGGCACGGGGCACATTCTTTGCGATTTCACACTTACATGGGTAACGTCTACCATGTTCAGGGAAGATGTTAGTAGAAACACGGTTTCTCTGCAGTGGTGTTTCTTCAGACTGCATAGTACTCCCTTTGCTTAGGATTCAACCCATACGTTTTGTGACTATGAATTCCTCGCGAACCCAGATGGGAGCTCGAAGTCGCGTTTGAGATGGACTTGCTTCGCAGAGATTCATGTATGCCTTTCCTTTGGCGAAGTCACATACATTTGAAAACCCTTCCCTCTTCGTGACCCATGGTGTTCGTTGAGAAAAGCCCTCCATAAGAAGTTGTTCGGCGACTAAGGTATGTCTCTCTTCCTTCCCCTCCGTACTCTTTCACACTTTGCTTCAAGCCGCTTCGTTCCTTAGCAAAGCAGATGGCAGTCGAAGGACCGCACCGCCACAGCGTTGTTTCTTCGACTTAAGTGTATCACACGTCCCTTATGCTTCCTCCTATTTCCAGACACACACCTCTCTAGGGGACTACTAGTGGGTTGGTTGTCACATTCGACCCACATTTTTCTTCACAATTCAGCGTGTGGCGTTTTCCTGGTGTTTTCAAACAAAGTACTGACAAGGCTTCTATCTTCCCGAAACAAGATCTGAGTTGGGAGAGGCTTTCGATACAAGTTCGTTCTCAAGCAGTGGTATATGGCACAGTATTTGTGCCTTCGCTTTTAACGTCGGGACTTTCCTCCATTTTCTTCCCTGTAGATGGTAGTGGAAAGGCGATTTCTCTACCGTTTTGTTCCTTGAGAGCTGAGTGTCAGACAGGTACACCTATATCTCCAAAGGCTTCACGCTTCCCGAACCAAGAGGTTAGCAGGAAATCCTGTTGGACGTGGCCTTGTTTCTCTGAGTTCAGTGGAAGGCGCTGCTGAGGCGAGCTCGCGTACATTTGAAGGCCCTTCCAACTTCATGACACAAGACTTTCGTGCAGAGAAACCCTCCACACAACGTGTTCCTCACCGTAGTGTACCGCGCTTTCCGTCTCTTTCCTTTTACACTACGTTGTAAAAAGGTGCTTCCATCCGTAGGGAAAGAGCTGGTCGTCGAAGGACGGCAAACCTCTAGATTTGTTCTTAGAGTTAACCATGGGTAGGCAATCCTCCTTATGCTTCCTCACATAATACATATCCATACTCATCCTTCCTCATGGAACGGCCGCACTTCCACAGCGTTGTTTTGTAGAAATAAGTGTATAGCACTTTCCTTACGCTTCCTCCGATTTACAGACACACACCTCTATAGGGGACAACTTGTGACTTGGTGGTAACATTCGACCCACATTTTTCTTCACAATTCAGCCTATGGCATTTTCCTTGCCCTTTCACGCGAAGAACTGAAAACACTTCTAGCTTCCTGAAACAAGATCTGAGTAGGGAGAAACTTTCGACACAACTTCTTTCTCAAGCAGTGGTACATGACACAGTATTTGTGCCTTCACTGCGAACGTTGGAAATTGCTTCCATCTTCGTCCCTGTAGGTGGTAGTGCAAAGATCATTTCCCTGCAG
This sequence comes from Eumetopias jubatus, assembly GCF_037043125.1. Taxonomy (NCBI): domain Eukaryota; kingdom Metazoa; phylum Chordata; class Mammalia; order Carnivora; family Otariidae; genus Eumetopias; species Eumetopias jubatus. The sequence goes on along the minus strand of NW_028274949.1, from coordinate 359,982 downwards.
CTTTGTTTCTTGAGAGGTGAGTATAAGAACCCTCCCTTAGAGAGCAGCACATATATCTCCAAGGGCTTCTATCTTCAAGAACCAAGATGTTCGCACGAAAACCTGTTTGACGAGGCCTTCTTTCTCAGAGTTCAGTGTAAGGCTACTAGGCCTGAAGGGAGCCCACGTCCATTTGAAGACCCATCCACCTGCATGACACAGGACTTAAAGGAGAGAAACCCTCTGCACAACGTGTTCCCCGCTGTACAGGAAGGCACGTTCCACCTCTTTCCTTGCACACAAGGTTTAACAAGCTGCTTCCTACCTTACGAAAAGAGATGGTAGTCGAAGGACGGCAACAATATAGATTTGTTCTTAGAGTTAAACAAACGTATGCCATCTTCCTTAGGCTTGCTCACATCCTCCATTTCCATACATCGTTCTTCATGTCACGACTGTAGGCACATTCGACACGGAGAGTTAAGTCTACTCCATGTCCCTTACGCCTTCACACCCACTAGGGAAAACACTTTCATCTCACTGAAACCGTTGCACAGCTGAGGGAAGCCTACCTCAGAAGAGGTTTCTCCAGCACCGTCACAGGGCCCATTCAAGATGCCTTCACCGTTTCATGCTAAAGTGCTTCTCATCCTTACGTGTGTGGCTTTCCTGATGGATTTCCTTCTCACAATGAAAACCTTGACACGTTCCATCTGCTCTCTCTCCTACTCTTGAAAACACTTCCCACAGAACAAGATTCGAATGGGGACAGAGATTCTACAGTAAGTATGTCTGTGGGACAGGCACGGGGCACATTCCTTGCGATTTCACACTTTGCATTGGATAAGTCCACCATGTCCAGGGTGAGATGCTAGTAGAAACCCGGTGTCTCTGCAGTGGTGTTTCTTCCGACTGAATAGTACTCCCTTTGTTTAGGATTCAACACATACGTTTTGTGACTGTGAATTCCTCGCGAACACAGATGGGAGCTCGAAGTCGCGTTTGAGATAGACTTGGTTCGCAGAGATTCGTGTATGCCTTTCCTCTGCCTAACTCGCATACTTTGGAAGACGCTTCTATCTTCGTGACCCATGCATGGTGTTCTTTGAGAGAAGCCCTCCATAAGATGTTGTTCCGCGAGTAAGGTAGATCACGCTTCCCCTCTGCTTTCTTTCACACTTTGCATCAAGCCGCTTCGTTTCTTAGCAGAGGAGGTGGCAGTCGAAGGACCGCACCTCCACAGCGTTGATTTGTAGAACTAAGTGTATAGCACGTTCCTTACACTTCCTCCCATTTCCAGACACACACCTCTATAGGGGACAACTTGTGACTTGGTGGTAACATTCGACCCACATTTTTCTTCACTCTTCAGCCTATGGCATTTTCCTTACGCTTTCAGGCGAAAAACTGAAAATGCTTCTAGCTTCCTGAAACAAGATCTGAGTAGGGAGAAACGTTCGACACAACTTCTTTCTCAAGCTGTGGTACATGACACAGTATTTGTGCCTTCACTGCGAACGTTGGAAATTGCTTCCATATTCTTCCCTGTAGGCGGTAGTGGAAAGACTATTTCCCTGCAGTTTTGTTTCTTGAGAGGTGAGTATAAGAACCTTCCCTTAGAGAGCAACACATATATCTCCAAGGGCTTCTATCTTCAAGATCCAAGATGTTCGCACGACAGCCTGTTTGACGTGGCCTTGTTTCTCAGAGTTCAGTGTAAGGCTACTAGGCCTGAGGCGAGCCCACGTCCATTTGAAGACCCATCCACCCGCATGACACAGGACTTAAAGGAGAGAAACCCTCCGCACACCGTGTTACCCGCTGTACAGGATCGCGGGTTCCAACTATTTTCTTGCACACAAGGTTTAACAAGCTGCTTCCAAACTTACGAAAAGAGATGGTAGTCGAAGGACGGCAACAAAATAGATTTGTTCTTAGAGTTAAACAAACGTATGCCATCTTCCTTAGGCTTGCTCACATCCTCCATTTCCATACATCGTTCTTCATGTCATGACTGTAGGCACATTCGACACGGAGAGTTAAGTCTAGCCCATGTCCGTTACGCCTTCACACCCACTACGGAAAACATTTTCATCTCACTGAAACCATAGGACACCTGAGGGAAGCCTACTTCAGAAGAGGTTTCTCCAGCACCGTCACAGGGCCCTTTCAAGATGCCTTCTCCGTTTCATGCTAAAGTTCTTCTCATTCTTAACGTGTATGGCTTTCCTAATGGATTTCTTTCTCACAACGAAAACCTTGACACGTTCCATCTGCTCTCTCTCCTACTCTTGAAAACACTTCTCACAGAACAAGGTTCGAATGGGGACAGACATTCTACAGTAAGTATGTCTGTGGGACAGGCACGGGGCACATTCCTTGCGATTTCACACTTACATGGGTAACGTCTACCATGTTCAGGGAAGATGTTAGTAGAAACACGGTTTCTCTGCAGTGGTGTTTCTTCAGACTGCATAGTACTCCCTTTGCTTAGGATTCAACCCATACGTTTTGTGACTATGAATTCCTCGCGAACCCAGATGGGAGCTCGAAGTCGCGTTTGAGATGGACTTGCTTCGCAGAGATTCATGTATGCCTTTCCTTTGGCGAAGTCACATACATTTGAAAACCCTTCCCTCTTCGTGACCCATGGTGTTCGTTGAGAAAAGCCCTCCATAAGAAGTTGTTCGGCGACTAAGGTATGTCTCTCTTCCTTCCCCTCCGTACTCTTTCACACTTTGCTTCAAGCCGCTTCGTTCCTTAGCAAAGCAGATGGCAGTCGAAGGACCGCACCGCCACAGCGTTGTTTCTTCGACTTAAGTGTATCACACGTCCCTTATGCTTCCTCCTATTTCCAGACACACACCTCTCTAGGGGACTACTAGTGGGTTGGTTGTCACATTCGACCCACATTTTTCTTCACAATTCAGCGTGTGGCGTTTTCCTGGTGTTTTCAAACAAAGTACTGACAAGGCTTCTATCTTCCCGAAACAAGATCTGAGTTGGGAGAGGCTTTCGATACAAGTTCGTTCTCAAGCAGTGGTATATGGCACAGTATTTGTGCCTTCGCTTTTAACGTCGGGACTTTCCTCCATTTTCTTCCCTGTAGATGGTAGTGGAAAGGCGATTTCTCTACCGTTTTGTTCCTTGAGAGCTGAGTGTTAGACACTTACACCTATATCTCCAAAGGCTTCACGCTTCCCGAACCAAGAGGTTAGCAGGAAATCCTGTTGGACGTGGCCTTGTTTCTCTGAGTTCAGTGGAAGGCGCTGCTGAGGCGAGCTCGCGTACATTTGAAGGCCCTTCCAACTTCATGACACAAGACTTTCGTGCAGAGAAACCCTCCACACAACGTGTTCCTCACCGTAGTGTACCGCGCTTTCCGTCTCTTTCCTTTTACACTACGTTGTAAAAAGGTGCTTCCATCCGTAGGGAAAGAGCTGGTCGTCGAAGGACGGCAAACCTCTAGATTTGTTCTTAGAGTTAACCATGGGTAGGCAATCCTCCTTATGCTTCCTCACATAATACATATCCATACTCATCCTTCCTCATGGAACGGCCGCACTTCCACAGCGGTGTTTTGTAGAAATAAGTGTATAGCACTTTCCTTACGCTTCCTCCGATTTACAGACACACACCTCTATAGGGGACAACTTGTGACTTGGTGGTAACATTCGACCCACATTTTTCTTCACAATTCAGCCTATGGCATTTTCCTTGCGCTTTCACGCGAAGAACTGAAAACACTTCTAGCTTCCTGAAACAAGATCTGAGGAGGGAGAAACTTTCGACACAACTTCTTTCTCAAGCAGTGGTACATGACACAGTATTTGTGCCTTCACTGCGAACGTTGGAAATTGCTTCCATCTTCGTCCCTGTAGGTGGTAGTGGAAAGACTATTTCCCTGCAGCTTTGTTTCTTGAGAGGTGAGTATAAGAACCTTCCCTTAGAGAGCAGCACATATATCTCCAAGGGCTTCTATCTTCAAGAACCAAGATGTTCGCACGAAAACCTGTTTGACGAGGCCTTCTTTCTCAGAGTTCAGTGTAAGGCTACTAGGCCTGAAGGGAGCCCACGTCCATTTGAAGACCCATCCACCTGCATGACACAGGACTTAAAGGAGAGAAACCCTCTGCACAACGTGTTCCCCGCTGTACAGGAAGGCACGTTCCACCTCTTTCCTTGCACACAATGTTTAACAAGCTGCTTCCAACCTTACGAAAAGAGATGGTAGTCGAAGGACGGCAACACTCTAGATTTGTTCTTAGAGTTAAAGAAACGAGTGCCATCTTCCTTAGGCTTGCTCACATCATCCATTTCCATACATCGTTCTTCATGTCACGACTGTAGGCACATTCGCCACGGAGAGTTAAGTCTAGACCATGTCCCTTACGCGTTCACACCCGCTAGGGAAAACACTTTCATCGCACTGAAACCATAGGACAGCTGAGGGAAGCCTACTTCAGAAGAGGTTTCTCCAGCACCGTCACAGGGCCCATTCAAGATGCCTTCACCGTTTCATGCTAAAGTGCTTCTCATCCTTACGTGTATGGCTTTCCTGATGGATTTCCTTCTCACAATGAAAACCTTGACACGTTCCATCTGTTCTCTCTCCTACTCTTGAAAACACTTCCCACGGAACAAGATTCGAATGGGGACAGACATTCTACACTAAGTATGTCTGTGGGACAGGCACGGGGCACATTCCTTGCGATTTCACACTTTACATTGGAAAAGTCTACCATGTTCAGGGTGAGATGTTAGTAGAAACACGGTTTCTCTGCAGTGGTGTTTCTTCAGACTGATTAGTACTCCCTTGGTTTAGGATTCAACACATACGTTCTGTGAGTATGAATTCCTCGCGAACCCAGGTGGGAGCTCGAAGTCGCGTTTGAGATAGACTTGGTTCTCACAGATTTGTGTATGCCTTTCCTCTGCCTAACTCGCATACTTTGGAAGACGCTTCTATCTTCGTGACCCATGCATGGTGTTCGTTGAGAAAAGCCCTCCGTAAGAAGTTGTTCCGCGAGTAAGGTCGATCACGCTTCCCCTCTGCTTTCTTTCACACTTTGCCTCAAGCCGCTTCGTTTCTTAGCAGAGGAGGTGGCAGTCGAAAGACCGCACCTCCACAGCGCTGTTTTGTAGACCCAAGTGTATAGCACATTCCTTACGCTTCCTCTCATTTCCAGACATACACCTCTCTAGGAGACAACGAGTGTTTTGCTTATGCTTCTCTCTACCGAAACAAGATCTGAGTTGGGAGAAGCTTTCGACACGACTTCTTTCTCAAGCAGCGCTATATGGCCCAGTACCTGTGCCTTCGCTGTGACCGTTGGAACGTTCTTCCATCTTCTTCCCAGTAGATGGCAGTAGAAGGACTATCTCCCTCTACCGTGTTGTTCCTTGAGAGGTGAGTGTAAGGCACTGACACATATAGCTCAGAAGGCTTCATTCTTCCCGAACCAAGATGTGAGCTCGAAATCAGTTTTCACATGCCGTTGTTTCTCTGAGTTCAGCGTAAGGCTCTGCTGAGGCTAGCTCGCCTACATTTGAAGGCCTTCCAACTTCATGACAGAAGCCTTCACACTTGGTGTAAAGCCGCTTCGATCCTTAGGAAAGCAGAAGGGAGTCGAAGGACCGCTCCTCCACAGCATTGTTCTTGAAGAATTAATTGCAGAGCTCGTTGCTTATGCTTCCTCCGATTTCCATACACACACCTCTATAGGGGACAACTTGTGAGTTGGTGGTAACATTCGACCCACATTTTTCTTCACAATTCAGCCTATGGCATTTTCCTTACGCTTTCACGCAAAGAACTGAAAATGTTTCTAGCTTCCTGAAACAAGATCTGAGTAGGGAGAAACTTTCGACACAACTTCTTTCTCAAGCAGTGGTACCTGACACAGATATGTGCTTTCACTGCGAACGTTGGAAATTGCTTCCATCTTCATCCCTGTAGGTGGTAGTGGAAAGACTATTTCCCTGCAGCTTTGTTTCTTGAGAGGTGAGTATAAGAACCTTCCCTTAGAGAGCAACACATATATCTCCAAGGGCTTCTATCTTCAAGAACCAAGATGTTCGCACGAAAACCTGTTTGACGAGGCCTTCTTTCTCAGAGTTCAGTGTAAGGCTACTAGGCCTGAAGGGAGCCCACGTCCATTTGAAGCCCCATCCACCTGCATGACACAGGACTTAAAGGAGAGAAGCTCTCTGCACAACGTGTTTCCCGATGTACAGGAATGCGCGTTCCACCTCTTTCCTTGCACACAAGGTTTAACAAGCTGCTTCCTTCCTTACTAAAAGAGATGGTAGTCGAAGGACGGCAACAAAATAGATTTGTTCTTAGAGTTAAACAAACGTATGCCATCTCCTTAGGCTTGCTCACATCATCCATTTCCATACATTGTTCTTCATGTCATGACTGTAGGCACATTCGACACGGAGAGTTAAGTCCAGCCCATGTCCCTTGCGCCTTCACCCCCACTACGGAAAACATTTTCATCTCACTGAAACCATAGGACACCTGAGGGAAGCCTAATTCAGAAGAGGTTTCTCCAGCACCGTCACAGGGCCCTTTCAAGATGCCTTCTCCGTTTCATGCTAAAGTTCTTCTCATTCTTAACGTGTATGGCTTTCCTAATGGATTTCTTTCTCACAATGAAAACCTTGACACGTTCCATCTGCTCTCTCTCCTACTCTTGAAAACACTTCTCACAGAACAAGGTTCGAATGGGGACAGACATTCTACAGTAAGTATGTCTGTGGGACAGGCACGGGGCACATTCCTTGCGATTTCACACTTACATGGGTAACGTCTACCATGTTCAGGGAAGATGTTAGTAGAAACACGGTTTCTCTGCAGTGGTGTTTCTTCAGACTGCATAGTACTCCCTTTGTTTAGGATTCAACCCATACGTTTTGTGACTATGAATTCCTCGCGAACCCAGATGGGAGCTCGAAGTCGCGTTTGAGATGGACTTGCTTCGCAGAGATTCATGTATGCCTTTCCTTTGGCGAAGTCACATACATTTGAAAACACTTCCCTCTTCGTGACCCATGGTGTTCGTTGAGAAAAGCCCTCCATAAGAAGTTGTTCGACGACTAAGGTATGTCTCTCTTCCTTCCCCTCCGTACTCTTTCACACTTTGCTTCAAGCCGCTTCGTTCCTTAGCAAAGCAGATGGCAGTCGAAGGACCGCACCGCCACAGCGTTGTTTCTTCGACTTAAGTGTATCACACGTCCCTTATGCTTCCTCCTATTTCCAGACACACACCTCTCTAGGGGACTACTAGTGGGTTGGTTGTCACATTCGACCCACATTTTTCTTCACAATTCAGCGTGTGGCGTTTTCCTGGTGTTTTCAAACAAAGTACTGACAAGGCTTCTATCTTCCCGAAACAAGATCTGAGTTGGGAGAGGCTTTCGATACAAGTTCGTTCTCAAGCAGTGGTATATGGCACAGTATTTGTGCCTTCGCTTTTAACGTCGGGACTTTCCTCCATTTTCTTCCCTGTAGATGGTAGTGGAAAGGCGATTTCTCTACCGTTTTGTTCCTTGAGAGCTGAGTGTCAGACAGGTACACCTATATCTCCAAAGGCTTCACGCTTCCCGAACCAAGAGGTTAGCAGGAAATCCTGTTGGACGTGGCCTTGTTTCTCTGAGTTCACTGGAAGGCGCTGCTGAGGCGAGCTCGCGTACATTTGAAGGCCCTTCCAACTTCATGACACAAGACTTTCGTGCAGAGAAACCCTCCACACAACGTGTTCCTCACCGTAGTGTACCGCGCTTTCCGTCTCTTTCCTTTTGCACTACGTTGTAAAAAGGTGCTTCCATCCGTAGGGAAAGAGCTGGTCGTCGAAGGACGGCAAACCTCTAGATTTGTTCTTAAAGTTAACCATGGGTAGGCAATCCTCCTTATGCTTCCTCACATAATACATATCCATACTCATCCTTCCTCATGGAACGACCGCACTTCCACAGCGTTGTTTTGTAGAAATAAGTGTATAGCACTTTCCTTACGCTTCCTCCGATTTACAGACACACACCTCTATAGGGGACAACTTGTGACTTGGTGGTAACATTCGACCCACATTTTTCTTCACAATTCAGCCTATGGCATTTTCCTTGCCCTTTCACGCGAAGAACTGAAAACACTTCTAGCTTCCTGAAACAAGATCTGAGTAGGGAGAAACTTTCGACACAACTTCTTTCTCAAGCAGTGGTACATGACACAGTATTTGTGCCTTCACTGCGAACGTTGGAAATTGCTTCCATCTTCGTCCCTGTAGGTGGTAGTGCAAAGATCATTTCCCTGCAGCTTTGTTTCTTGAGAGGTGAGTATAAGAACCCTCCCTTAGAGAGCAGCACATATATCTCCAAGGGCTTCTATCTTCAAGAACCAAGATGTTCGCACGAAAACCTGTTTGACGAGGCCTTCTTTCTCAGAGTTCAGTGTAAGGCTACTAGGCCTGAAGGGAGCCCACGTCCATTTGAAGACCCATCCACCTGCATGACACAGGACTTAAAGGAGAGAAACCCTCTGCACAACGTGTTCCCCGCTGTACAGGAAGGCACGTTCCACCTCTTTCCTTGCACACAAGGTTTAACAAGCTGCTTCCTACCTTACGAAAAGAGATGGTAGTCGAAGGACGGCAACAATATAGATTTGTTCTTAGAGTTAAACAAACGTATGCCATCTTCCTTAGGCTTGCTCACATCCTCCATTTCCATACATCGTTCTTCATGTCACGACTGTAGGCACATTCGACACGGAGAGTTAAGTCTACTCCATGTCCCTTACGCCTTCACACCCACTAGGGAAAACACTTTCATCTCACTGAAACCGTTGCACAGCTGAGGGAAGCCTACCTCAGAAGAGGTTTCTCCAGCACCGTCACAGGGCCCATTCAAGATGCCTTCACCGTTTCATGCTAAAGTGCTTCTCATCCTTACGTGTGTGGCTTTCCTGATGGATTTCCTTCTCACAATGTAAACCTTGACACGTTCCATCTGCTCTCTCTCCTACTCTTGAAAACACTTCCCACAGAACAAGATTCGAATGGGGACAGAGATTCTACAGTAAGTATGTCTGTGGGACAGGCACGGGGCACATTCCTTGCGATTTCACACTTTGCATTGGATAAGTCCACCATGTCCAGGGTGAGATGCTAGTAGAAACCCGGTGTCTCTGCAGTGGTGTTTCTTCCGACTGAATAGTACTCCCTTTGTTTAGGATTCAACACATACGTTTTGTGACTGTGAATTCCTCGCGAACCCAGATGGGAGCTCGAAGTCGCGTTTGAGATAGACTTGGTTCGCAGAGATTCGTGTATGCCTTTCCTCTGCCTAACTCGCATACTTTGGAAGACGCTTCTATCTTCGTGACCCATGCATGGTGTTCTTTGAGAGAAGCCCTCCATAAGATGTTGTTCCGCGAGTAAGGTAGATCACGCTTCCCCTCTGCTTTCTTTCACACTTTGCATCAAGCCGCTTCGTTTCTTAGCAGAGGAGGTGGCAGTCGAAGGACCGCACCTCCACAGCGTTGATTTGTAGAACTAAGTGTATAGCACGTTCCTTACACTTCCTCCCATTTCCAGACACACACCTCTATAGGGGACAACTTGTGACTTGGTGGTAACATTCGACCCACATTTTTCTTCACTCTTCAGCCTATGGCATTTTCCTTACGCTTTCAGGCGAAAAACTGAAAATGCTTCTAGCTTCCTGAAACAAGATCTGAGTAGGGAGAAACGTTCGACACAACTTCTTTCTCAAGCTGTGGTACATGACACAGTATTTGTGCCTTCACTGCGAACGTTGGAAATTGCTTCCATATTCTTCCCTGTAGGCGGTAGTGGAAAGACTATTTCCCTGCAGTTTTGTTTCTTGAGAGGTGAGTATAAGAACCTTCCCTTAGAGAGCAACACATATATCTCCAAGGGCTTCTATCTTCAAGATCCAAGATGTTCGCACGACAGCCTGTTTGACGTGGCCTTGTTTCTCAGAGTTCAGTGTAAGGCTACTAGGCCTGAGGCGAGCCCACGTCCATTTGAAGACCCATCCACCCGCATGACACAGGACTTAAAGGAGAGAAACCCTCCGCACACCGTGTTACCCGCTGTACAGGATCGCGGGTTCCAACTATTTTCTTGCACACAAGGTTTAACAAGCTGCTTCCAAACTTACGAAAAGAGATGGTAGTCGAAGGACGGCAACAAAATAGATTTGTTCTTAGAGTTAAACAAACGTATGCCATCTTCCTTAGGCTTGCTCACATCCTCCATTTCCATACATCGTTCTTCATGTCATGACTGTAGGCACATTCGACACGGAGAGTTAAGTCTAGCCCATGTCCGTTACGCCTTCACCCCCACTACGGAAAACATTTTCATCTCACTGAAACCATAGGACACCTGAGGGAAGCCTACTTCAGAAGAGGTTTCTCCAGCACCGTCACAGGGCCCTTTCAAGATGCCTTCTCCGTTTCATGCTAAAGTTCTTCTCATTCTTAACGTGTATGGCTTTCCTAATGGATTTCTTTCTCACAACGAAAACCTTGACACGTTCCATCTGCTCTCTCTCCTACTCTTGAAAACACTTCTCACAGAACAAGGTTCGAATGGGGACAGACATTCTACAGTAAGTATGTCTGTGGGACAGGCACGGGGCACATTCCTTGCGATTTCACACTTACATGGGTAACGTCTACCATGTTCAGGGAAGATGTTAGTAGAAACACGGTTTCTCTGCAGTGGTGTTTCTTCAGACTGCATAGTACTCCCTTTGCTTAGGATTCAACCCATACGTTTTGTGACTATGAATTCCTCGCGAACCCAGATGGGAGCTCGAAGTCGCGTTTGAGATGGACTTGCTTCGCAGAGATTCATGTATGCCTTTCCTTTGGCGAAGTCACATACATTTGAAAACCCTTCCCTCTTCGTGACCCATGGTGTTCGTTGAGAAAAGCCCTCCATAAGAAGTTGTTCGGCGACTAAGGTATGTCTCTCTTCCTTCCCCTCCGTACTCTTTCACACTTTGCTTCAAGCCGCTTCGTTCCTTAGCAAAGCAGATGGCAGTCGAAGGACCGCACCGCCACAGCGTTGTTTCTTCGACTTAAGTGTATCACACGTCCCTTATGCTTCCTCCTATTTCCAGACACACACCTCTCTAGGGGACTACTAGTGGGTTGGTTGTCACATTCGACCCACATTTTTCTTCACAATTCAGCGTGTGGCGTTTTCCTGGTGTTTTCAAACAAAGTACTGACAAGGCTTCTATCTTCCCGAAACAAGATCTGAGTTGGGAGAGGCTTTCGATACAAGTTCGTTCTCAAGCAGTGGTATATGGCACAGTATTTGTGCCTTCGCTTTTAACGTCGGGACTTTCCTCCATTTTCTTCCCTGTAGATGGTAGTGGAAAGGCGATTTCTCTACCGTTTTGTTCCTTGAGAGCTGAGTGTTAGACACTTACACCTATATCTCCAAAGGCTTCACGCTTCCCGAACCAAGAGGTTAGCAGGAAATCCTGTTGGACGTGGCCTTGTTTCTCTGAGTTCAGTGGAAGGCGCTGCTGAGGCGAGCTCGCGTACATTTGAAGGCCCTTCCAACTTCATGACACAAGACTTTCGTGCAGAGAAACCCTCCACACAACGTGTTCCTCACCGTAGTGTACCGCGCTTTCCGTCTCTTTCCTTTTACACTACGTTGTAAAAAGGTGCTTCCATCCGTAGGGAAAGAGCTGGTCGTCGAAGGACGGCAAACCTCTAGATTTGTTCTTAGAGTTAACCATGGGTAGGCAATCCTCCTTATGCTTCCTCACATAATACATATCCATACTCATCCTTCCTCATGGAACGGCCGCACTTCCACAGCGGTGTTTTGTAGAAATAAGTGTATAGCACTTTCCTTACGCTTCCTCCGATTTACAGACACACACCTCTATAGGGGACAACTTGTGACTTGGTGGTAACATTCGACCCACATTTTTCTTCACAATTCAGCCTATGGCATTTTCCTTGCGCTTTCACGCGAAGAACTGAAAACACTTCTAGCTTCCTGAAACAAGATCTGAGGAGGGAGAAACTTTCGACACAACTTCTTTCTCAAGCAGTGGTACATGACACAGTATTTGTGCCTTCACTGCGAACGTTGGAAATTGCTTCCATCTTCGTCCCTGTAGGTGGTAGTGCAAAGATCATTTCCCTGCAGCTTTGTTTCTTGAGAGGTGAGTATAAGAACCCTCCCTTAGAGAGCAGCACATATATCTCCAAGGGCTTCTATCTTCAAGAACCAAGATGTTCGCACGAAAACCTGTTTGACGAGGCCTTCTTTCTCAGAGTTCAGTGTAAGGCTACTAGGCCTGAAGGGAGCCCACGTCCATTTGAAGACCCATCCACCTGCATGACACAGGACTTAAAGGAGAGAAACCCTCTGCACAACGTGTTCCCCGCTGTACAGGAAGGCACGTTCCACCTCTTTCCTTGCACACAAGGTTTAACAAGCTGCTTCCTACCTTACGAAAAGAGATGGTAGTCGAAGGACGGCAACAATATAGATTTGTTCTTAGAGTTAAACAAACGTATGCCATCTTCCTTAGGCTTGCTCACATCCTCCATTTCCATACATCGTTCTTCATGTCACGACTGTAGGCACATTCGACACGGAGAGTTAAGTCTACTCCATGTCCCTTACGCCTTCACACCCACTAGGGAAAACACTTTCATCTCACTGAAACCGTTGCACAGCTGAGGGAAGCCTACCTCAGAAGAGGTTTCTCCAGCACCGTCACAGGGCCCATTCAAGATGCCTTCACCGTTTCATGCTAAAGTGCTTCTCATCCTTACGTGTGTGGCTTTCCTGATGGATTTCCTTCTCACAATGAAAACCTTGACACGTTCCATCTGCTCTCTCTCCTACTCTTGAAAACACTTCCCACAGAACAAGATTCGAATGGGGACAGAGATTCTACAGTAAGTATGTCTGTGGGACAGGCACGGGGCACATTCCTTGCGATTTCACACTTTGCATTGGATAAGTCCACCATGTCCAGGGTGAGATGCTAGTAGAAACCCGGTGTCTCTGCAGTGGTGTTTCTTCCGACTGAATAGTACTCCCTTTGTTTAGGATTCAACACATACGTTTTGTGACTGTGAATTCCTCGCGAACACAGATGGGAGCTCGAAGTCGCGTTTGAGATAGACTTGGTTCGCAGAGATTCGTGTATGCCTTTCCTCTGCCTAACTCGCATACTTTGGAAGACGCTTCTATCTTCGTGACCCATGCATGGTGTTCTTTGAGAGAAGCCCTCCATAAGATGTTGTTCCGCGAGTAAGGTAGATCACGCTTCCCCTCTGCTTTCTTTCACACTTTGCATCAAGCCGCTTCGTTTCTTAGCAGAGGAGGTGGCAGTCGAAGGACCGCACCTCCACAGCGTTGATTTGTAGAACTAAGTGTATAGCACGTTCCTTACACTTCCTCCCATTTCCAGACACACACCTCTATAGGGGACAACTTGTGACTTGGTGGTAACATTCGACCCACATTTTTCTTCACTCTTCAGCCTATGGCATTTTCCTTACGCTTTCAGGCGAAAAACTGAAAATGCTTCTAGCTTCCTGAAACAAGATCTGAGTAGGGAGAAACGTTCGACACAACTTCTTTCTCAAGCTGTGGTACATGACACAGTATTTGTGCCTTCACTGCGAACGTTGGAAATTGCTTCCATATTCTTCCCTGTAGGCGGTAGTGGAAAGACTATTTCCCTGCAGTTTTGTTTCTTGAGAGGTGAGTATAAGAACCTTCCCTTAGAGAGCAACACATATATCTCCAAGGGCTTCTATCTTCAAGATCCAAGATGTTCGCACGACAGCCTGTTTGACGTGGCCTTGTTTCTCAGAGTTCAGTGTAAGGCTACTAGGCCTGAGGCGAGCCCACGTCCATTTGAAGACCCATCCACCCGCATGACACAGGACTTAAAGGAGAGAAACCCTCCGCACACCGTGTTACCCGCTGTACAGGATCGCGGGTTCCAACTATTTTCTTGCACACAAGGTTTAACAAGCTGCTTCCAAACTTACGAAAAGAGATGGTAGTCGAAGGACGGCAACAAAATAGATTTGTTCTTAGAGTTAAACAAACGTATGCCATCTTCCTTAGGCTTGCTCACATCCTCCATTTCCATACATCGTTCTTCATGTCATGACTGTAGGCACATTCGACACGGAGAGTTAAGTCTAGCCCATGTCCGTTACGCCTTCACACCCACTACGGAAAACATTTTCATCTCACTGAAACCATAGGACACCTGAGGGAAGCCTACTTCAGAAGAGGTTTCTCCAGCACCGTCACAGGGCCCTTTCAAGATGCCTTCTCCGTTTCATGCTAAAGTTCTTCTCATTCTTAACGTGTATGGCTTTCCTAATGGATTTCTTTCTCACAACGAAAACCTTGACACGTTCCATCTGCTCTCTCTCCTACTCTTGAAAACACTTCTCACAGAACAAGGTTCGAATGGGGACAGACATTCTACAGTAAGTATGTCTGTGGGACAGGCACGGGGCACATTCCTTGCGATTTCACACTTACATGGGTAACGTCTACCATGTTCAGGGAAGATGTTAGTAGAAACACGGTTTCTCTGCAGTGGTGTTTCTTCAGACTGCATAGTACTCCCTTTGCTTAGGATTCAACCCATACGTTTTGTGACTATGAATTCCTCGCGAACCCAGATGGGAGCTCGAAGTCGCGTTTGAGATGGACTTGCTTCGCAGAGATTCATGTATGCCTTTCCTTTGGCGAAGTCACATACATTTGAAAACCCTTCCCTCTTCGTGACCCATGGTGTTCGTTGAGAAAAGCCCTCCATAAGAAGTTGTTCGGCGACTAAGGTATGTCTCTCTTCCTTCCCCTCCGTACTCTTTCACACTTTGCTTCAAGCCGCTTCGTTCCTTAGCAAAGCAGATGGCAGTCGAAGGACCGCACCGCCACAGCGTTGTTTCTTCGACTTAAGTGTATCACACGTCCCTTATGCTTCCTCCTATTTCCAGACACACACCTCTCTAGGGGACTACTAGTGGGTTGGTTGTCACATTCGACCCACATTTTTCTTCACAATTCAGCGTGTGGCGTTTTCCTGGTGTTTTCAAACAAAGTACTGACAAGGCTTCTATCTTCCCGAAACAAGATCTGAGTTGGGAGAGGCTTTCGATACAAGTTCGTTCTCAAGCAGTGGTATATGGCACAGTATTTGTGCCTTCGCTTTTAACGTCGGGACTTTCCTCCATTTTCTTCCCTGTAGATGGTAGTGGAAAGGCGATTTCTCTACCGTTTTGTTCCTTGAGAGCTGAGTGTCAGACACTTACACCTATATCTCCAAAGGCTTCACGCTTCCCGAACCAAGAGGTTAGCAGGAAATCCTGTTGGACGTGGCCTTGTTTCTCTGAGTTCAGTGGAAGGCGCTGCTGAGGCGAGCTCGCGTACATTTGAAGGCCCTTCCAACTTCATGACACAAGACTTTCGTGCAGAGAAACCCTCCACACAACGTGTTCCTCACCGTAGTGTACCGCGCTTTCCGTCTCTTTCCTTTTGCACTACGTTGTAAAAAGGTGCTTCCATCCGTAGGGAAAGAGCTGGTCGTCGACGGACGGCAAACCTCTAGATTTGTTCTTAGAGTTAACCATGGGAAGGCAATCCTCCTTATGCTTCCTCACATAATACATATCCATACTCATCCTTCTTCATATAACGACCGCACTTCCACAGCGTTGTTTTGTAGAAATAAGTGTATAGCACTTTCCTTACGCTTCCTCCGATTTACAGACACACACCTCTATAGGGGACAACTTGTGACTTGGTGGTAACATTCGACCCACATTTTTCTTCACAATTCAGCCTATGGCATTTTCCTTGCGCTTTCACGCGAAGAACTGAAAACACTTCTAGCTTCCTGAAACAAGATCTGAGTAGGGAGAAACTTTCGACACAACTTCTTTCTCAAGCAGTGGTACATGACACAGTATTTGTGCCTTCACTGCGAACGTTGGAAATTGCTTCCATCTTCGTCCCTGTAGGTGGTAGTGGAAAGACTATTTCCCTGCAGCTTTGTTTCTTGAGAGGTGAGTATAAGAACCTTCCCTTAGAGAGCAGCACATATATCTCCAAGGGCTTCTATCTTCAAGAACCAAGATGTTCGCACGAAAACCTGTTTGACGAGGCCTTCTTTCTCAGAGTTCAGTGTAAGGCTACTAGGCCTGAAGGGAGCCCACGTCCATTTGAAGACCCATCCACCTGCATGACACAGGTCTTAAAGGAGAGAAACCCTCTGCACAACGTGTTCCCCGCTGTACAGGAAGGCACGTTCCACCTCTTTCCTTGCACACAAGGTTTAACAAGCTGCTTCCTACCTTACGAAAAGAGATGGTAGTCGAAGGACGGCAACAATATAGATTTGTTCTTAGAGTTAAACAAACGTATGCCATCTTCCTTAGGCTTGCTCACATCCTCCATTTCCATACATCGTTCTTCATGTCACGACTGTAGGCACATTCGACACGGAGAGTTAAGTCTACTCCATGTCCCTTACGCCTTCACACCCACTAGGGAAAACACTTTCATCTCACTGAAACCGTTGCACAGCTGAGGGAAGCCTACCTCAGAAGAGGTTTCTCCAGCACCGTCACAGGGCCCATTCAAGATGCCTTCACCGTTTCATGCTAAAGTGCTTCTCATCCTTACGTGTGTGGCTTTCCTGATGGATTTCCTTCTCACAATGAAAACCTTGACACGTTCCATCTGCTCTCTCTCCTACTCTTGAAAACACTTCCCACAGAACAAGATTCGAATGGGGACAGAGATTCTACAGTAAGTATGTCTGTGGGACAGGCACGGGGCACATTCCTTGCGATTTCACACTTTGCATTGGATAAGTCCACCATGTCCAGGGTGAGATGCTAGTAGAAACCCGGTGTCTCTGCAGTGGTGTTTCTTCCGACTGAATAGTACTCCCTTTGTTTAGGATTCAACACATACGTTTTGTGACTGTG
The DNA here is from genome assembly GCF_037043125.1 of Eumetopias jubatus. NCBI lineage: Eukaryota > Metazoa > Chordata > Mammalia > Carnivora > Otariidae > Eumetopias > Eumetopias jubatus. The sequence goes on along the minus strand of NW_028274949.1, from coordinate 342,965 downwards.
AATTCCTCGCGAACCCAGATGGGAGCTCGAAGTCGCGTTTGAGATAGACTTGGTTCGCAGAGATTCGTGTATGCCTTTCCTCTGCCTAACTCGCATACTTTGGAAGACGCTTCTATCTTCGTGACCCATGCATGGTGTTCTTTGAGAGAAGCCCTCCATAAGATGTTGTTCCGCGAGTAAGGTAGATCACGCTTCCCCTCTGCTTTCTTTCACACTTTGCATCAAGCCGCTTCGTTTCTTAGCAGAGGAGGTGGCAGTCGAAGGACCGCACCTCCACAGCGTTGATTTGTAGAACTAAGTGTATAGCACGTTCCTTACGCTTCCTCCCATTTCCAGACACACACCTCTATAGGGGACAACTTGTGACTTGGTGGTAACATTCGACCCACATTTTTCTTCACTCTTCACCCTATGGCATTTTCCTTACGCTTTCAGGCGAAAAACTGAAAATGCTTCTAGCTTCCTGAAACAAGATCTGAGTAGGGAGAAACGTTCGACACAACTTCTTTCTCAAGCTGTGGTACATGACACAGTATTTGTGCCTTCACTGCGAACGTTGGAAATTGCTTCCATATTCTTCCCTGTAGGCGGTAGTGGAAAGACTATTTCCCTGCAGTTTTGTTTCTTGAGAGGTGAGTATAAGAACCTTCCCTTAGAGAGCAACACATATATCTCCAAGGGCTTCTATCTTCAAGATCCAAGATGTTCGCACGACAGCCTGTTTGACGTGGCCTTGTTTCTCAGAGTTCAGTGTAAGGCTACTAGGCCTGAGGCGAGCCCACGTCCATTTGAAGACCCATCCACCCGCATGACACAGGACTTAAAGGAGAGAAACCCTCCGCACACCGTGTTACCCGCTGTACAGGATCGCGGGTTCCAACTATTTTCTTGCACACAAGGTTTAACAAGCTGCTTCCAAACTTACGAAAAGAGATGGTAGTCGAAGGACGGCAACAAAATAGATTTGTTCTTAGAGTTAAACAAACGTATGCCATCTTCCTTAGGCTTGCTCACATCCTCCATTTCCATACATCGTTCTTCATGTCATGACTGTAGGCACATTCGACACGGAGAGTTAAGTCTAGCCCATGTCCGTTACGCCTTCACCCCCACTACGGAAAACATTTTCATCTCACTGAAACCATAGGACACCTGAGGGAAGCCTACTTCAGAAGAGGTTTCTCCAGCACCGTCACAGGGCCCTTTCAAGATGCCTTCTCCGTTTCATGCTAAAGTTCTTCTCATTCTTAACGTGTATGGCTTTCCTAATGGATTTCTTTCTCACAACGAAAACCTTGACACGTTCCATCTGCTCTCTCTCCTACTCTTGAAAACACTTCTCACAGAACAAGGTTCGAATGGGGACAGACATTCTACAGTAAGTATGTCTGTGGGACAGGCACGGGGCACATTCTTTGCGATTTCACACTTACATGGGTAACGTCTACCATGTTCAGGGAAGATGTTAGTAGAAACACGGTTTCTCTGCAGTGGTGTTTCTTCAGACTGCATAGTACTCCCTTTGCTTAGGATTCAACCCATACGTTTTGTGACTATGAATTCCTCGCGAACCCAGATGGGAGCTCGAAGTCGCGTTTGAGATGGACTTGCTTCGCAGAGATTCATGTATGCCTTTCCTTTGGCGAAGTCACATACATTTGAAAACCCTTCCCTCTTCGTGACCCATGGTGTTCGTTGAGAAAAGCCCTCCATAAGAAGTTGTTCGGCGACTAAGGTATGTCTCTCTTCCTTCCCCTCCGTACTCTTTCACACTTTGCTTCAAGCCGCTTCGTTCCTTAGCAAAGCAGATGGCAGTCGAAGGACCGCACCGCCACAGCGTTGTTTCTTCGACTTAAGTGTATCACACGTCCCTTATGCTTCCTCCTATTTCCAGACACACACCTCTCTAGGGGACTACTAGTGGGTTGGTTGTCACATTCGACCCACATTTTTCTTCACAATTCAGCGTGTGGCGTTTTCCTGGTGTTTTCAAACAAAGTACTGACAAGGCTTCTATCTTCCCGAAAGAAGATCTGAGTTGGGAGAGGCTTTCGATACAAGTTCGTTCTCAAGCAGTGGTATATGGCACAGTATTTGTGCCTTCGCTTTTAACGTCGGGACTTTCCTCCATTTTCTTCCCTGTAGATGGTAGTGGAAAGGCGATTTCTCTACCGTTTTGTTCCTTGAGAGCTGAGTGTCAGACAGGTACACCTATATCTCCAAAGGCTTCACGCTTCCCGAACCAAGAGGTTAGCAGGAAATCCTGTTGGACGTGGCCTTGTTTCTCTGAGTTCAGTGGAAGGCGCTGCTGAGGCGAGCTCGCGTACATTTGAAGGCCCTTCCAACTTCATGACACAAGACTTTCGTGCAGAGAAACCCTCCACACAACGTGTTCCTCACCGTAGTGTACCGCGCTTTCCGTCTCTTTCCTTTTACACTACGTTGTAAAAAGGTGCTTCCATCCGTAGGGAAAGAGCTGGTCGTCGAAGGACGGCAAACCTCTAGATTTGTTCTTAGAGTTAACCATGGGTAGGCAATCCTCCTTATGCTTCCTCACATAATACATATCCATACTCATCCTTCCTCATGGAACGGCCGCACTTCCACAGCGTTGTTTTGTAGAAATAAGTGTATAGCACTTTCCTTACGCTTCCTCCGATTTACAGACACACACCTCTATAGGGGACAACTTGTGACTTGGTGGTAACATTCGACCCACATTTTTCTTCACAATTCAGCCTATGGCATTTTCCTTGCCCTTTCACGCGAAGAACTGAAAACACTTCTAGCTTCCTGAAACAAGATCTGAGTAGGGAGAAACTTTCGACACAACTTCTTTCTCAAGCAGTGGTACATGACACAGTATTTGTGCCTTCACTGCGAACGTTGGAAATTGCTTCCATCTTCGTCCCTGTAGGTGGTAGTGCAAAGATCATTTCCCTGCAGCTTTGTTTCTTGAGAGGTGAGTATAAGAACCCTCCCTTAGAGAGCAGCACATATATCTCCAAGGGCTTCTATCTTCAAGAACCAAGATGTTCGCACGAAAACCTGTTTGACGAGGCCTTCTTTCTCAGAGTTCAGTGTAAGGCTACTAGGCCTGAAGGGAGCCCACGTCCATTTGAAGACCCATCCACCTGCATGACACAGGTCTTAAAGGAGAGAAACCCTCTGCACAACGTGTTCCCCGCTGTACAGGAAGGCACGTTCCACCTCTTTCCTTGCACACAAGGTTTAACAAGCTGCTTCCTACCTTACGAAAAGAGATGGTAGTCGAAGGACGGCAACAATATAGATTTGTTCTTAGAGTTAAACAAACGTATGCCATCTTCCTTAGGCTTGCTCACATCCTCCATTTCCATACATCGTTCTTCATGTCACGACTGTAGGCACATTCGACACGGAGAGTTAAGTCTACTCCATGTCCCTTACGCCTTCACACCCACTAGGGAAAACACTTTCATCTCACTGAAACCGTTGCACAGCTGAGGGAAGCCTACCTCAGAAGAGGTTTCTCCAGCACCGTCACAGGGCCCATTCAAGATGCCTTCACCGTTTCATGCTAAAGTGCTTCTCATCCTTACGTGTGTGGCTTTCCTGATGGATTTCCTTCTCACAATGAAAACCTTGACACGTTCCATCTGCTCTCTCTCCTACTCTTGAAAACACTTCCCACAGAACAAGATTCGAATGGGGACAGAGATTCTACAGTAAGTATGTCTGTGGGACAGGCACGGGGCACATTCCTTGCGATTTCACACTTTGCATTGGATAAGTCCACCATGTCCAGGGTGAGATGCTAGTAGAAACCCGGTGTCTCTGCAGTGGTGTTTCTTCCGACTGAATAGTACTCCCTTTGTTTAGGATTCAACACATACGTTTTGTGACTGTGAATTCCTCGCGAACCCAGATGGGAGCTCGAAGTCGCGTTTGAGATAGACTTGGTTCGCAGAGATTCGTGTATGCCTTTCCTCTGCCTAACTCGCATACTTTGGAAGACGCTTCTATCTTCGTGACCCATGCATGGTGTTCTTTGAGAGAAGACCTCCATAAGATGTTGTTCCGCGAGTAAGGTAGATCACGCTTCCCCTCTGCTTTCTTTCACACTTTGCATCAAGCCGCTTCGTTTCTTAGCAGAGGAGGTGGCAGTCGAAGGACCGCACCTCCACAGCGTTGATTTGTAGAACTAAGTGTATAGCACGTTCCTTACGCTTCCTCCCATTTCCAGACACACACCTCTATAGGGGACAACTTGTGACTTGGTGGTAACATTCGACCCACATTTTTCTTCACTCTTCACCCTATGGCATTTTCCTTACGCTTTCAGGCGAAAAACTGAAAATGCTTCTAGCTTCCTGAAACAAGATCTGAGTAGGGAGAAACGTTCGACACAACTTCTTTCTCAAGCTGTGGTACATGACACAGTATTTGTGCCTTCACTGCGAACGTTGGAAATTGCTTCCATATTCTTCCCTGTAGGCGGTAGTGGAAAGACTATTTCCCTGCAGTTTTGTTTCTTGAGAGGTGAGTATAAGAACCTTCCCTTAGAGAGCAACACATATATCTCCAAGGGCTTCTATCTTCAAGATCCAAGATGTTCGCACGACAGCCTGTTTGACGTGGCCTTGTTTCTCAGAGTTCAGTGTAAGGCTACTAGGCCTGAGGCGAGCCCACGTCCATTTGAAGACCCATCCACCCGCATGACACAGGACTTAAAGGAGAGAAACCCTCCGCACACCGTGTTACCCGCTGTACAGGATCGCGGGTTCCAACTATTTTCTTGCACACAAGGTTTAACAAGCTGCTTCCAAACTTACGAAAAGAGATGGTAGTCGAAGGACGGCAACAAAATAGATTTGTTCTTAGAGTTAAACAAACGTATGCCATCTTCCTTAGGCTTGCTCACATCCTCCATTTCCATACATCGTTCTTCATGTCATGACTGTAGGCACATTCGACACGGAGAGTTAAGTCTAGCCCATGTCCGTTACGCCTTCACCCCCACTACGGAAAACATTTTCATCTCACTGAAACCATAGGACACCTGAGGGAAGCCTACTTCAGAAGAGGTTTCTCCAGCACCGTCACAGGGCCCTTTCAAGATGCCTTCTCCGTTTCATGCTAAAGTTCTTCTCATTCTTAACGTGTATGGCTTTCCTAATGGATTTCTTTCTCACAACGAAAACCTTGACACGTTCCATCTGCTCTCTCTCCTACTCTTGAAAACACTTCTCACAGAACAAGGTTCGAATGGGGACAGACATTCTACAGTAAGTATGTCTGTGGGACAGGCACGGGGCACATTCTTTGCGATTTCACACTTACATGGGTAACGTCTACCATGTTCAGGGAAGATGTTAGTAGAAACACGGTTTCTCTGCAGTGGTGTTTCTTCAGACTGCATAGTACTCCCTTTGCTTAGGATTCAACCCATACGTTTTGTGACTATGAATTCCTCGCGAACCCAGATGGGAGCTCGAAGTCGCGTTTGAGATGGACTTGCTTCGCAGAGATTCATGTATGCCTTTCCTTTGGCGAAGTCACATACATTTGAAAACCCTTCCCTCTTCGTGACCCATGGTGTTCGTTGAGAAAAGCCCTCCATAAGAAGTTGTTCGGCGACTAAGGTATGTCTCTCTTCCTTCCCCTCCGTACTCTTTCACACTTTGCTTCAAGCCGCTTCGTTCCTTAGCAAAGCAGATGGCAGTCGAAGGACCGCACCGCCACAGCGTTGTTTCTTCGACTTAAGTGTATCACACGTCCCTTATGCTTCCTCCTATTTCCAGACACACACCTCTCTAGGGGACTACTAGTGGGTTGGTTGTCACATTCGACCCACATTTTTCTTCACAATTCAGCGTGTGGCGTTTTCCTGGTGTTTTCAAACAAAGTACTGACAAGGCTTCTATCTTCCCGAAACAAGATCTGAGTTGGGAGAGGCTTTCGATACAAGTTCGTTCTCAAGCAGTGGTATATGGCACAGTATTTGTGCCTTCGCTTTTAACGTCGGGACTTTCCTCCATTTTCTTCCCTGTAGATGGTAGTGGAAAGGCGATTTCTCTACCGTTTTGTTCCTTGAGAGCTGAGTGTCAGACAGGTACACCTATATCTCCAAAGGCTTCACGCTTCCCGAACCAAGAGGTTAGCAGGAAATCCTGTTGGACGTGGCCTTGTTTCTCTGAGTTCAGTGGAAGGCGCTGCTGAGGCGAGCTCGCGTACATTTGAAGGCCCTTCCAACTTCATGACACAAGACTTTCGTGCAGAGAAACCCTCCACACAACGTGTTCCTCACCGTAGTGTACCGCGCTTTCCGTCTCTTTCCTTTTGCACTACGTTGTAAAAAGGTGCTTCCATCCGTAGGGAAAGAGCTGGTCGTCGAAGGACGGCAAACCTCTAGATTTGTTCTTAAAGTTAACCATGGGTAGGCAATCCTCCTTATGCTTCCTCACATAATACATATCCATACTCATCCTTCCTCATGGAACGACCGCACTTCCACAGCGTTGTTTTGTAGAAATAAGTGTATAGCACTTTCCTTACGCTTCCTCCGATTTACAGACACACACCTCTATAGGGGACAACTTGTGACTTGGTGGTAACATTCGACCCACATTTTTCTTCACAATTCAGCCTATGGCATTTTCCTTGCCCTTTCACGCGAAGAACTGAAAACACTTCTAGCTTCCTGAAACAAGATCTGAGTAGGGAGAAACTTTCGACACAACTTCTTTCTCAAGCAGTGGTACATGACACAGTATTTGTGCCTTCACTGCGAACGTTGGAAATTGCTTCCATCTTCGTCCCTGTAGGTGGTAGTGCAAAGATCATTTCCCTGCAGCTTTGTTTCTTGAGAGGTGAGTATAAGAACCCTCCCTTAGAGAGCAGCACATATATCTCCAAGGGCTTCTATCTTCAAGAACCAAGATGTTCGCACGAAAACCTGTTTGACGAGGCCTTCTTTCTCAGAGTTCAGTGTAAGGCTACTAGGCCTGAAGGGAGCCCACGTCCATTTGAAGACCCATCCACCTGCATGACACAGGACTTAAAGGAGAGAAACCCTCTGCACAACGTGTTCCCCGCTGTACAGGAAGGCACGTTCCACCTCTTTCCTTGCACACAAGGTTTAACAAGCTGCTTCCTACCTTACGAAAAGAGATGGTAGTCGAAGGACGGCAACAATATAGATTTGTTCTTAGAGTTAAACAAACGTATGCCATCTTCCTTAGGCTTGCTCACATCCTCCATTTCCATACATCGTTCTTCATGTCACGACTGTAGGCACATTCGACACGGAGAGTTAAGTCTACTCCATGTCCCTTACGCCTTCACACCCACTAGGGAAAACACTTTCATCTCACTGAAACCGTTGCACAGCTGAGGGAAGCCTACCTCAGAAGAGGTTTCTCCAGCACCGTCACAGGGCCCATTCAAGATGCCTTCACCGTTTCATGCTAAAGTGCTTCTCATCCTTACGTGTGTGGCTTTCCTGATGGATTTCCTTCTCACAATGAAAACCTTGACACGTTCCATCTGCTCTCTCTCCTACTCTTGAAAACACTTCCCACAGAACAAGATTCGAATGGGGACAGAGATTCTACAGTAAGTATGTCTGTGGGACAGGCACGGGGCACATTCCTTGCGATTTCACACTTTGCATTGGATAAGTCCACCATGTCCAGGGTGAGATGCTAGTAGAAACCCGGTGTCTCTGCAGTGGTGTTTCTTCCGACTGAATAGTACTCCCTTTGTTTAGGATTCAACACATACGTTTTGTGACTGTGAATTCCTCGCGAACACAGATGGGAGCTCGAAGTCGCGTTTGAGATAGACTTGGTTCGCAGAGATTCGTGTATGCCTTTCCTCTGCCTAACTCGCATACTTTGGAAGACGCTTCTATCTTCGTGACCCATGCATGGTGTTCTTTGAGAGAAGCCCTCCATAAGATGTTGTTCCGCGAGTAAGGTAGATCACGCTTCCCCTCTGCTTTCTTTCACACTTTGCATCAAGCCGCTTCGTTTCTTAGCAGAGGAGGTGGCAGTCGAAGGACCGCACCTCCACAGCGTTGATTTGTAGAACTAAGTGTATAGCACGTTCCTTACACTTCCTCCCATTTCCAGACACACACCTCTATAGGGGACAACTTGTGACTTGGTGGTAACATTCGACCCACATTTTTCTTCACTCTTCAGCCTATGGCATTTTCCTTACGCTTTCAGGCGAAAAACTGAAAATGCTTCTAGCTTCCTGAAACAAGATCTGAGTAGGGAGAAACGTTCGACACAACTTCTTTCTCAAGGTGTGGTACATGACACAGTATTTGTGCCTTCACTGCGAACGTTGGAAATTGCTTCCATATTCTTCCCTGTAGGCGGTAGTGGAAAGACTATTTCCCTGCAGTTTTGTTTCTTGAGAGGTGAGTATAAGAACCTTCCCTTAGAGAGCAACACATATATCTCCAAGGGCTTCTATCTTCAAGATCCAAGATGTTCGCACGACAGCCTGTTTGACGTGGCCTTGTTTCTCAGAGTTCAGTGTAAGGCTACTAGGCCTGAGGCGAGCCCACGTCCATTTGAAGACCCATCCACCCGCATGACACAGGACTTAAAGGAGAGAAACCCTCCGCACACCGTGTTACCCGCTGTACAGGATCGCGGGTTCCAACTATTTTCTTGCACACAAGGTTTAACAAGCTGCTTCCAAACTTACGAAAAGAGATGGTAGTCGAAGGACGGCAACAAAATAGATTTGTTCTTAGAGTTAAACAAACGTATGCCATCTTCCTTAGGCTTGCTCACATCCTCCATTTCCATACATCGTTCTTCATGTCATGACTGTAGGCACATTCGACACGGAGAGTTAAGTCTAGCCCATGTCCGTTACGCCTTCACACCCACTACGGAAAACATTTTCATCTCACTGAAACCATAGGACACCTGAGGGAAGCCTACTTCAGAAGAGGTTTCTCCAGCACCGTCACAGGGCCCTTTCAAGATGCCTTCTCCGTTTCATGCTAAAGTTCTTCTCATTCTTAACGTGTATGGCTTTCCTAATGGATTTCTTTCTCACAACGAAAACCTTGACACGTTCCATCTGCTCTCTCTCCTACTCTTGAAAACACTTCTCACAGAACAAGGTTCGAATGGGGACAGACATTCTACAGTAAGTATGTCTGTGGGACAGGCACGGGGCACATTCCTTGCGATTTCACACTTACATGGGTAACGTCTACCATGTTCAGGGAAGATGTTAGTAGAAACACGGTTTCTCTGCAGTGGTGTTTCTTCAGACTGCATAGTACTCCCTTTGCTTAGGATTCAACCCATACGTTTTGTGACTATGAATTCCTCGCGAACCCAGATGGGAGCTCGAAGTCGCGTTTGAGATGGACTTGCTTCGCAGAGATTCATGTATGCCTTTCCTTTGGCGAAGTCACATACATTTGAAAACCCTTCCCTCTTCGTGACCCATGGTGTTCGTTGAGAAAAGCCCTCCATAAGAAGTTGTTCGGCGACTAAGGTATGTCTCTCTTCCTTCCCCTCCGTACTCTTTCACACTTTGCTTCAAGCCGCTTCGTTCCTTAGCAAAGCAGATGGCAGTCGAAGGACCGCACCGCCACAGCGTTGTTTCTTCGACTTAAGTGTATCACACGTCCCTTATGCTTCCTCCTATTTCCAGACACACACCTCTCTAGGGGACTACTAGTGGGTTGGTTGTCACATTCGACCCACATTTTTCTTCACAATTCAGCGTGTGGCGTTTTCCTGGTGTTTTCAAACAAAGTACTGACAAGGCTTCTATCTTCCCGAAACAAGATCTGAGTTGGGAGAGGCTTTCGATACAAGTTCGTTCTCAAGCAGTGGTATATGGCACAGTATTTGTGCCTTCGCTTTTAACGTCGGGACTTTCCTCCATTTTCTTCCCTGTAGATGGTAGTGGAAAGGCGATTTCTCTACCGTTTTGTTCCTTGAGAGCTGAGTGTCAGACAGGTACACCTATATCTCCAAAGGCTTCACGCTTCCCGAACCAAGAGGTTAGCAGGAAATCCTGTTGGACGTGGCCTTGTTTCTCTGAGTTCAGTGGAAGGCGCTGCTGAGGCGAGCTCGCGTACATTTGAAGGCCCTTCCAACTTCATGACACAAGACTTTCGTGCAGAGAAACCCTCCACACAACGTGTTCCTCACCGTAGTGTACCGCGCTTTCCGTCTCTTTCCTTTTACACTACGTTGTAAAAAGGTGCTTCCATCCGTAGGGAAAGAGCTGGTCGTCGAAGGACGGCAAACCTCTAGATTTGTTCTTAGAGTTAACCATGGGTAGGCAATCCTCCTTATGCTTCCTCACATAATACATATCCATACTCATCCTTCCTCATGGAACGGCCGCACTTCCACAGCGTTGTTTTGTAGAAATAAGTGTATAGCACTTTCCTTACGCTTCCTCCGATTTACAGACACACACCTCTATAGGGGACAACTTGTGACTTGGTGGTAACATTCGACCCACATTTTTCTTCACAATTCAGCCTATGGCATTTTCCTTGCCCTTTCACGCGAAGAACTGAAAACACTTCTAGCTTCCTGAAACAAGATCTGAGTAGGGAGAAACTTTCGACACAACTTCTTTCTCAAGCAGTGGTACATGACACAGTATTTGTGCCTTCACTGCGAACGTTGGAAATTGCTTCCATCTTCGTCCCTGTAGGTGGTAGTGCAAAGATCATTTCCCTGCAGCTTTGTTTCTTGAGAGGTGAGTATAAGAACCCTCCCTTAGAGAGCAGCACATATATCTCCAAGGGCTTCTATCTTCAAGAACCAAGATGTTCGCACGAAAACCTGTTTGACGAGGCCTTCTTTCTCAGAGTTCAGTGTAAGGCTACTAGGCCTGAAGGGAGCCCACGTCCATTTGAAGACCCATCCACCTGCATGACACAGGACTTAAAGGAGAGAAACCCTCTGCACAACGTGTTCCCCGCTGTACAGGAAGGCACGTTCCACCTCTTTCCTTGCACACAAGGTTTAACAAGCTGCTTCCTACCTTACGAAAAGAGATGGTAGTCGAAGGACGGCAACAATATAGATTTGTTCTTAGAGTTAAACAAACGTATGCCATCTTCCTTAGGCTTGCTCACATCCTCCATTTCCATACATCGTTCTTCATGTCACGACTGTAGGCACATTCGACACGGAGAGTTAAGTCTACTCCATGTCCCTTACGCCTTCACACCCACTAGGGAAAACACTTTCATCTCACTGAAACCGTTGCACAGCTGAGGGAAGCCTACCTCAGAAGAGGTTTCTCCAGCACCGTCACAGGGCCCATTCAAGATGCCTTCACCGTTTCATGCTAAAGTGCTTCTCATCCTTACGTGTGTGGCTTTCCTGATGGATTTCCTTCTCACAATGAAAACCTTGACACGTTCCATCTGCTCTCTCTCCTACTCTTGAAAACACTTCCCACAGAACAAGATTCGAATGGGGACAGAGATTCTACAGTAAGTATGTCTGTGGGACAGGCACGGGGCACATTCCTTGCGATTTCACACTTTGCATTGGATAAGTCCACCATGTCCAGGGTGAGATGCTAGTAGAAACCCGGTGTCTCTGCAGTGGTGTTTCTTCCGACTGAATAGTACTCCCTTTGTTTAGGATTCAACACATACGTTTTGTGACTGTGAATTCCTCGCGAACACAGATGGGAGCTCGAAGTCGCGTTTGAGATAGACTTGGTTCGCAGAGATTCGTGTATGCCTTTCCTCTGCCTAACTCGCATACTTTGGAAGACGCTTCTATCTTCGTGACCCATGCATGGTGTTCTTTGAGAGAAGCCCTCCATAAGATGTTGTTCCGCGAGTAAGGTAGATCACGCTTCCCCTCTGCTTTCTTTCACACTTTGCATCAAGCCGCTTCGTTTCTTAGCAGAGGAGGTGGCAGTCGAAGGACCGCACCTCCACAGCGTTGATTTGTAGAACTAAGTGTATAGCACGTTCCTTACACTTCCTCCCATTTCCAGACACACACCTCTATAGGGGACAACTTGTGACTTGGTGGTAACATTCGACCCACATTTTTCTTCACTCTTCAGCCTATGGCATTTTCCTTACGCTTTCAGGCGAAAAACTGAAAATGCTTCTAGCTTCCTGAAACAAGATCTGAGTAGGGAGAAACGTTCGACACAACTTCTTTCTCAAGCTGTGGTACATGACACAGTATTTGTGCCTTCACTGCGAACGTTGGAAATTGCTTCCATATTCTTCCCTGTAGGCGGTAGTGGAAAGACTATTTCCCTGCAGTTTTGTTTCTTGAGAGGTGAGTATAAGAACCTTCCCTTAGAGAGCAACACATATATCTCCAAGGGCTTCTATCTTCAAGATCCAAGATGTTCGCACGACAGCCTGTTTGACGTGGCCTTGTTTCTCAGAGTTCAGTGTAAGGCTACTAGGCCTGAGGCGAGCCCACGTCCATTTGAAGACCCATCCACCCGCATGACACAGGACTTAAAGGAGAGAAACCCTCCGCACACCGTGTTACCCGCTGTACAGGATCGCGGGTTCCAACTATTTTCTTGCACACAAGGTTTAACAAGCTGCTTCCAAACTTACGAAAAGAGATGGTAGTCGAAGGACGGCAACAAAATAGATTTGTTCTTAGAGTTAAACAAACGTATGCCATCTTCCTTAGGCTTGCTCACATCCTCCATTTCCATACATCGTTCTTCATGTCATGACTGTAGGCACATTCGACACGGAGAGTTAAGTCTAGCCCATGTCCGTTACGCCTTCACACCCACTACGGAAAACATTTTCATCTCACTGAAACCATAGGACACCTGAGGGAAGCCTACTTCAGAAGAGGTTTCTCCAGCACCGTCACAGGGCCCTTTCAAGATGCCTTCTCCGTTTCATGCTAAAGTTCTTCTCATTCTTAACGTGTATGGCTTTCCTAATGGATTTCTTTCTCACAACGAAAACCTTGACACGTTCCATCTGCTCTCTCTCCTACTCTTGAAAACACTTCTCACAGAACAAGGTTCGAATGGGGACAGACATTCTACAGTAAGTATGTCTGTGGGACAGGCACGGGGCACATTCCTTGCGATTTCACACTTACATGGGTAACGTCTACCATGTTCAGGGAAGATGTTAGTAGAAACACGGTTTCTCTGCAGTGGTGTTTCTTCAGACTGCATAGTACTCCCTTTGCTTAGGATTCAACCCATACGTTTTGTGACTATGAATTCCTCGCGAACCCAGATGGGAGCTCGAAGTCGCGTTTGAGATGGACTTGCTTCGCAGAGATTCATGTATGCCTTTCCTTTGGCGAAGTCACATACATTTGAAAACCCTTCCCTCTTCGTGACCCATGGTGTTCGTTGAGAAAAGCCCTCCATAAGAAGTTGTTCGGCGACTAAGGTATGTCTCTCTTCCTTCCCCTCCGTACTCTTTCACACTTTGCTTCAAGCCGCTTCGTTCCTTAGCAAAGCAGATGGCAGTCGAAGGACCGCACCGCCACAGCGTTGTTTCTTCGACTTAAGTGTATCACACGTCCCTTATGCTTCCTCCTATTTCCAGACACACACCTCTCTAGGGGACTACTAGTGGGTTGGTTGTCACATTCGACCCACATTTTTCTTCACAATTCAGCGTGTGGCGTTTTCCTGGTGTTTTCAAACAAAGTACTGACAAGGCTTCTATCTTCCCGAAACAAGATCTGAGTTGGGAGAGGCTTTCGATACAAGTTCGTTCTCAAGCAGTGGTATATGGCACAGTATTTGTGCCTTCGCTTTTAACGTCGGGACTTTCCTCCATTTTCTTCCCTGTAGATGGTAGTGGAAAGGCGATTTCTCTACCGTTTTGTTCCTTGAGAGCTGAGTGTCAGACACTTACACCTATATCTCCAAAGGCTTCACGCTTCCCGAACCAAGAGGTTAGCAGGAAATCCTGTTGGACGTGGCCTTGTTTCTCTGAGTTCAGTGGAAGGCGCTGCTGAGGCGAGCTCGCGTACATTTGAAGGCCCTTCCAACTTCATGACACAAGACTTTCGTGCAGAGAAACCCTCCACACAACGTGTTCCTCACCGTAGTGTACCGCGCTTTCCGTCTCTTTCCTTTTGCACTACGTTGTAAAAAGGTGCTTCCATCCGTAGGGAAAGAGCTGGTCGTCGACGGACGGCAAACCTCTAGATTTGTTCTTAGAGTTAACCATGGGAAGGCAATCCTCCTTATGCTTCCTCACATAATACATATCCATACTCATCCTTCTTCATATAACGACCGCACTTCCACAGCGTTGTTTTGTAGAAATAAGTGTATAGCACTTTCCTTACGCTTCCTCCGATTTACAGACACACACCTCTATAGGGGACAACTTGTGACTTGGTGGTAACATTCGACCCACATTTTTCTTCACAATTCAGCCTATGGCATTTTCCTTGCGCTTTCACGCGAAGAACTGAAAACACTTCTAGCTTCCTGAAACAAGATCTGAGTAGGGAGAAACTTTCGACACAACTTCTTTCTCAAGCAGTGGTACATGACACAGTATTTGTGCCTTCACTGCGAACGTTGGAAATTGCTTCCATCTTCGTCCCTGTAGGTGGTAGTGGAAAGACTATTTCCCTGCAGCTTTGTTTCTTGAGAGGTGAGTATAAGAACCTTCCCTTAGAGAGCAGCACATATATCTCCAAGGGCTTCTATCTTCAAGAACCAAGATGTTCGCACGAAAACCTGTTTGACGAGGCCTTCTTTCTCAGAGTTCAGTGTAAGGCTACTAGGCCTGAAGGGAGCCCACGTCCATTTGAAGACCCATCCACCTGCATGACACAGGTCTTAAAGGAGAGAAACCCTCTGCACAACGTGTTCCCCGCTGTACAGGAAGGCACGTTCCACCTCTTTCCTTGCACACAAGGTTTAACAAGCTGCTTCCTACCTTACGAAAAGAGATGGTAGTCGAAGGACGGCAACAGTATAGATTTGTTCTTAGAGTTAAACAAACGTATGCCATCTTCCTTAGGCTTGCTCACATCCTCCATTTCCATACATCGTTCTTCATGTCACGACTGTAGGCACATTCGACACGGAGAGTTAAGTCTACTCCATGTCCCTTACGCCTTCACACCCACTAGGGAAAACACTTTCATCTCACTGAAACCGTTGCACAGCTGAGGGAAGCCTACCTCAGAAGAGGTTTCTCCAGCACCGTCACAGGGCCCATTCAAGATGCCTTCACCGTTTCATGCTAAAGTGCTTCTCATCCTTACGTGTGTGGCTTTCCTGATGGATTTCCTTCTCACAATGAAAACCTTGACACGTTCCATCTGCTCTCTCTCCTACTCTTGAAAACACTTCCCACAGAACAAGATTCGAATGGGGACAGAGATTCTACAGTAAGTATGTCTGTGGGACAGGCACGGGGCACATTCCTTGCGATTTCACACTTTGCATTGGATAAGTCCACCATGTCCAGGGTGAGATGCTAGTAGAAACCCGGTGTCTCTGCAGTGGTGTTTCTTCCGACTGAATAGTACTCCCTTTGTTTAGGATTCAACACATACGTTTTGTGACTGTGAATTCCTCGCGAACCCAGATGGGAGCTCGAAGTCGCGTTTGAGATAGACTTGGTTCGCAGAGATTCGTGTATGCCTTTCCTCTGCCTAACTCGCATACTTTGGAAGACGCTTCTATCTTCGTGACCCATGCATGGTGTTCTTTGAGAGAAGACCTCCATAAGATGTTGTTCCGCGAGTAAGGTAGATCACGCTTCCCCTCTGCTTTCTTTCACACTTTGCATCAAGCCGCTTCGTTTCTTAGCAGAGGAGGTGGCAGTCGAAGGACCGCACCTCCACAGCGTTGATTTGTAGAACTAAGTGTATAGCACGTTCCTTACGCTTCCTCCCATTTCCAGACACACACCTCTATAGGGGACAACTTGTGACTTGGTGGTAACATTCGACCCACATTTTTCTTCACTCTTCACCCTATGGCATTTTCCTTACGCTTTCAGGCGAAAAACTGAAAATGCTTCTAGCTTCCTGAAACAAGATCTGAGTAGGGAGAAACGTTCGACACAACTTCTTTCTCAAGCTGTGGTACATGACACAGTATTTGTGCCTTCACTGCGAACGTTGGAAATTGCTTCCATATTCTTCCCTGTAGGCGGTAGTGGAAAGACTATTTCCCTGCAGTTTTGTTTCTTGAGAGGTGAGTATAAGAACCTTCCCTTAGAGAGCAACACATATATCTCCAAGGGCTTCTATCTTCAAGATCCAAGATGTTCGCACGACAGCCTGTTTGACGTGGCCTTGTTTCTCAGAGTTCAGTGTAAGGCTACTAGGCCTGAGGCGAGCCCACGTCCATTTGAAGACCCATCCACCCGCATGACACAGGACTTAAAGGAGAGAAACCCTCCGCACACCGTGTTACCCGCTGTACAGGATCGCGGGTTCCAACTATTTTCTTGCACACAAGGTTTAACAAGCTGCTTCCAAACTTACGAAAAGAGATGGTAGTCGAAGGACGGCAACAAAATAGATTTGTTCTTAGAGTTAAACAAACGTATGCCATCTTCCTTAGGCTTGCTCACATCCTCCATTTCCATACATCGTTCTTCATGTCATGACTGTAGGCACATTCGACACGGAGAGTTAAGTCTAGCCCATGTCCGTTACGCCTTCACCCCCACTACGGAAAACATTTTCATCTCACTGAAACCATAGGACACCTGAGGGAAGCCTACTTCAGAAGAGGTTTCTCCAGCACCGTCACAGGGCCCTTTCAAGATGCCTTCTCCGTTTCATGCTAAAGTTCTTCTCATTCTTAACGTGTATGGCTTTCCTAATGGATTTCTTTCTCACAACGAAAACCTTGACACGTTCCATCTGCTCTCTCTCCTACTCTTGAAAACACTTCTCACAGAACAAGGTTCGAATGGGGACAGACATTCTACAGTAAGTATGTCTGTGGGACAGGCACGGGGCACATTCTTTGCGATTTCACACTTACATGGGTAACGTCTACCATGTTCAGGGAAGATGTTAGTAGAAACACGGTTTCTCTGCAGTGGTGTTTCTTCAGACTGCATAGTACTCCCTTTGCTTAGGATTCAACCCATACGTTTTGTGACTATGAATTCCTCGCGAACCCAGATGGGAGCTCGAAGTCGCGTTTGAGATGGACTTGCTTCGCAGAGATTCATGTATGCCTTTCCTTTGGCGAAGTCACATACATTTGAAAACCCTTCCCTCTTCGTGACCCATGGTGTTCGTTGAGAAAAGCCCTCCATAAGAAGTTGTTCGGCGACTAAGGTATGTCTCTCTTCCTTCCCCTCCGTACTCTTTCACACTTTGCTTCAAGCCGCTTCGTTCCTTAGCAAAGCAGATGGCAGTCGAAGGACCGCACCGCCACAGCGTTGTTTCTTCGACTTAAGTGTATCACACGTCCCTTATGCTTCCTCCTATTTCCAGACACACACCTCTCTAGGGGACTACTAGTGGGTTGGTTGTCACATTCGACCCACATTTTTCTTCACAATTCAGCGTGTGGCGTTTTCCTGGTGTTTTCAAACAAAGTACTGACAAGGCTTCTATCTTCCCGAAACAAGATCTGAGTTGGGAGAGGCTTTCGATACAAGTTCGTTCTCAAGCAGTGGTATATGGCACAGTATTTGTGCCTTCGCTTTTAACGTCGGGACTTTCCTCCATTTTCTTCCCTGTAGATGGTAGTGGAAAGGCGATTTCTCTACCGTTTTGTTCCTTGAGAGCTGAGTGTCAGACAGGTACACCTATATCTCCAAAGGCTTCACGCTTCCCGAACCAAGAGGTTAGCAGGAAATCCTGTTGGACGTGGCCTTGTTTCTCTGAGTTCAGTGGAAGGCGCTGCTGAGGCGAGCTCGCGTACATTTGAAGGCCCTTCCAACTTCATGACACAAGACTTTCGTGCAGAGAAACCCTCCACACAACGTGTTCCTCACCGTAGTGTACCGCGCTTTCCGTCTCTTTCCTTTTACACTACGTTGTAAAAAGGTGCTTCCATCCGTAGGGAAAGAGCTGGTCGTCGAAGGACGGCAAACCTCTAGATTTGTTCTTAGAGTTAACCATGGGTAGGCAATCCTCCTTATGCTTCCTCACATAATACATATCCATACTCATCCTTCCTCATGGAACGGCCGCACTTCCACAGCGTTGTTTTGTAGAAATAAGTGTATAGCACTTTCCTTACGCTTCCTCCGATTTACAGACACACACCTCTATAGGGGACAACTTGTGACTTGGTGGTAACATTCGACCCACATTTTTCTTCACAATTCAGCCTATGGCATTTTCCTTGCCCTTTCACGCGAAGAACTGAAAACACTTCTAGCTTCCTGAAACAAGATCTGAGTAGGGAGAAACTTTCGACACAACTTCTTTCTCAAGCAGTGGTACATGACACAGTATTTGTGCCTTCACTGCGAACGTTGGAAATTGCTTCCATCTTCGTCCCTGTAGGTGGTAGTGCAAAGATCATTTCCCTGCAGCTTTGTTTCTTGAGAGGTGAGTATAAGAACCCTCCCTTAGAGAGCAGCACATATATCTCCAAGGGCTTCTATCTTCAAGAACCAAGATGTTCGCACGAAAACCTGTTTGACGAGGCCTTCTTTCTCAGAGTTCAGTGTAAGGCTACTAGGCCTGAAGGGAGCCCACGTCCATTTGAAGACCCATCCACCTGCATGACACAGGTCTTAAAGGAGAGAAACCCTCTGCACAACGTGTTCCCCGCTGTACAGGAAGGCACGTTCCACCTCTTTCCTTGCACACAAGGTTTAACAAGCTGCTTCCTACCTTACGAAAAGAGATGGTAGTCGAAGGACGGCAACAATATAGATTTGTTCTTAGAGTTAAACAAACGTATGCCATCTTCCTTAGGCTTGCTCACATCCTCCATTTCCATACATCGTTCTTCATGTCACGACTGTAGGCACATTCGACACGGAGAGTTAAGTCTACTCCATGTCCCTTACGCCTTCACACCCACTAGGGAAAACACTTTCATCTCACTGAAACCGTTGCACAGCTGAGGGAAGCCTACCTCAGAAGAGGTTTCTCCAGCACCGTCACAGGGCCCATTCAAGATGCCTTCACCGTTTCATGCTAAAGTGCTTCTCATCCTTACGTGTGTGGCTTTCCTGATGGATTTCCTTCTCACAATGAAAACCTTGACACGTTCCATCTGCTCTCTCTCCTACTCTTGAAAACACTTCCCACAGAACAAGATTCGAATGGGGACAGAGATTCTACAGTAAGTATGTCTGTGGGACAGGCACGGGGCACATTCCTTGCGATTTCACACTTTGCATTGGATAAGTCCACCATGTCCAGGGTGAGATGCTAGTAGAAACCCGGTGTCTCTGCAGTGGTGTTTCTTCCGACTGAATAGTACTCCCTTTGTTTAGGATTCAACACATACGTTTTGTGACTGTGAATTCCTCGCGAACCCAGATGGGAGCTCGAAGTCGCGTTTGAGATAGACTTGGTTCGCAGAGATTCGTGTATGCCTTTCCTCTGCCTAACTCGCATACTTTGGAAGACGCTTCTATCTTCGTGACCCATGCATGGTGTTCTTTGAGAGAAGACCTCCATAAGATGTTGTTCCGCGAGTAAGGTAGATCACGCTTCCCCTCTGCTTTCTTTCACACTTTGCATCAAGCCGCTTCGTTTCTTAGCAGAGGAGGTGGCAGTCGAAGGACCGCACCTCCACAGCGTTGATTTGTAGAACTAAGTGTATAGCACGTTCCTTACGCTTCCTCCCATTTCCAGACACACACCTCTATAGGGGACAACTTGTGACTTGGTGGTAACATTCGACCCACATTTTTCTTCACTCTTCACCCTATGGCATTTTCCTTACGCTTTCAGGCGAAAAACTGAAAATGCTTCTAGCTTCCTGAAACAAGATCTGAGTAGGGAGAAACGTTCGACACAACTTCTTTCTCAAGCTGTGGTACATGACACAGTATTTGTGCCTTCACTGCGAACGTTGGAAATTGCTTCCATATTCTTCCCTGTAGGCGGTAGTGGAAAGACTATTTCCCTGCAGTTTTGTTTCTTGAGAGGTGAGTATAAGAACCTTCCCTTAGAGAGCAACACATATATCTCCAAGGGCTTCTATCTTCAAGATCCAAGATGTTCGCACGACAGCCTGTTTGACGTGGCCTTGTTTCTCAGAGTTCAGTGTAAGGCTACTAGGCCTGAGGCGAGCCCACGTCCATTTGAAGACCCATCCACCCGCATGACACAGGACTTAAAGGAGAGAAACCCTCCGCACACCGTGTTACCCGCTGTACAGGATCGCGGGTTCCAACTATTTTCTTGCACACAAGGTTTAACAAGCTGCTTCCAAACTTACGAAAAGAGATGGTAGTCGAAGGACGGCAACAAAATAGATTTGTTCTTAGAGTTAAACAAACGTATGCCATCTTCCTTAGGCTTGCTCACATCCTCCATTTCCATACATCGTTCTTCATGTCATGACTGTAGGCACATTCGACACGGAGAGTTAAGTCTAGCCCATGTCCGTTACGCCTTCACACCCACTACGGAAAACATTTTCATCTCACTGAAACCATAGGACACCTGAGGGAAGCCTACTTCAGAAGAGGTTTCTCCAGCACCGTCACAGGGCCCTTTCAAGATGCCTTCTCCGTTTCATGCTAAAGTTCTTCTCATTCTTAACGTGTATGGCTTTCCTAATGGATTTCTTTCTCACAACGAAAACCTTGACACGTTCCATCTGCTCTCTCTCCTACTCTTGAAAACACTTCTCACAGAACAAGGTTCGAATGGGGACAGACATTCTACAGTAAGTATGTCTGTGGGACAGGCACGGGGCACATTCTTTGCGATTTCACACTTACATGGGTAACGTCTACCATGTTCAGGGAAGATGTTAGTAGAAACACGGTTTCTCTGCAGTGGTGTTTCTTCAGACTGCATAGTACTCCCTTTGCTTAGGATTCAACCCATACGTTTTGTGACTATGAATTCCTCGCGAACCCAGATGGGAGCTCGAAGTCGCGTTTGAGATGGACTTGCTTCGCAGAGATTCATGTATGCCTTTCCTTTGGCGAAGTCACATACATTTGAAAACCCTTCCCTCTTCGTGACCCATGGTGTTCGTTGAGAAAAGCCCTCCATAAGAAGTTGTTCGGCGACTAAGGTATGTCTCTCTTCCTTCCCCTCCGTACTCTTTCACACTTTGCTTCAAGCCGCTTCGTTCCTTAGCAAAGCAGATGGCAGTCGAAGGACCGCACCGCCACAGCGTTGTTTCTTCGACTTAAGTGTATCACACGTCCCTTATGCTTCCTCCTATTTCCAGACACACACCTCTCTAGGGGACTACTAGTGGGTTGGTTGTCACATTCGACCCACATTTTTCTTCACAATTCAGCGTGTGGCGTTTTCCTGGTGTTTTCAAACAAAGTACTGACAAGGCTTCTATCTTCCCGAAACAAGATCTGAGTTGGGAGAGGCTTTCGATACAAGTTCGTTCTCAAGCAGTGGTATATGGCACAGTATTTGTGCCTTCGCTTTTAACGTCGGGACTTTCCTCCATTTTCTTCCCTGTAGATGGTAGTGGAAAGGCGATTTCTCTACCGTTTTGTTCCTTGAGAGCTGAGTGTCAGACAGGTACACCTATATCTCCAAAGGCTTCACGCTTCCCGAACCAAGAGGTTAGCAGGAAATCCTGTTGGACGTGGCCTTGTTTCTCTGAGTTCAGTGGAAGGCGCTGCTGAGGCGAGCTCGCGTACATTTGAAGGCCCTTCCAACTTCATGACACAAGACTTTCGTGCAGAGAAACCCTCCACACAACGTGTTCCTCACCGTAGTGTACCGCGCTTTCCGTCTCTTTCCTTTTGCACTACGTTGTAAAAAGGTGCTTCCATCCGTAGGGAAAGAGCTGGTCGTCGAAGGACGGCAAACCTCTAGATTTGTTCTTAAAGTTAACCATGGGTAGGCAATCCTCCTTATGCTTCCTCACATAATACATATCCATACTCATCCTTCCTCATGGAACGACCGCACTTCCACAGCGTTGTTTTGTAGAAATAAGTGTATAGCACTTTCCTTACGCTTCCTCCGATTTACAGACACACACCTCTATAGGGGACAACTTGTGACTTGGTGGTAACATTCGACCCACATTTTTCTTCACAATTCAGCCTATGGCATTTTCCTTGCCCTTTCACGCGAAGAACTGAAAACACTTCTAGCTTCCTGAAACAAGATCTGAGTAGGGAGAAACTTTCGACACAACTTCTTTCTCAAGCAGTGGTACATGACACAGTATTTGTGCCTTCACTGCGAACGTTGGAAATTGCTTCCATCTTCGTCCCTGTAGGTGGTAGTGCAAAGATCATTTCCCTGCAGCTTTGTTTCTTGAGAGGTGAGTATAAGAACCCTCCCTTAGAGAGCAGCACATATATCTCCAAGGGCTTCTATCTTCAAGAACCAAGATGTTCGCACGAAAACCTGTTTGACGAGGCCTTCTTTCTCAGAGTTCAGTGTAAGGCTACTAGGCCTGAAGGGAGCCCACGTCCATTTGAAGACCCATCCACCTGCATGACACAGGACTTAAAGGAGAGAAACCCTCTGCACAACGTGTTCCCCGCTGTACAGGAAGGCACGTTCCACCTCTTTCCTTGCACACAAGGTTTAACAAGCTGCTTCCTACCTTACGAAAAGAGATGGTAGTCGAAGGACGGCAACAATATAGATTTGTTCTTAGAGTTAAACAAACGTATGCCATCTTCCTTAGGCTTGCTCACATCCTCCATTTCCATACATCGTTCTTCATGTCACGACTGTAGGCACATTCGACACGGAGAGTTAAGTCTACTCCATGTCCCTTACGCCTTCACACCCACTAGGGAAAACACTTTCATCTCACTGAAACCGTTGCACAGCTGAGGGAAGCCTACCTCAGAAGAGGTTTCTCCAGCACCGTCACAGGGCCCATTCAAGATGCCTTCACCGTTTCATGCTAAAGTGCTTCTCATCCTTACGTGTGTGGCTTTCCTGATGGATTTCCTTCTCACAATGAAAACCTTGACACGTTCCATCTGCTCTCTCTCCTACTCTTGAAAACACTTCCCACAGAACAAGATTCGAATGGGGACAGAGATTCTACAGTAAGTATGTCTGTGGGACAGGCACGGGGCACATTCCTTGCGATTTCACACTTTGCATTGGATAAGTCCACCATGTCCAGGGTGAGATGCTAGTAGAAACCCGGTGTCTCTGCAGTGGTGTTTCTTCCGACTGAATAGTACTCCCTTTGTTTAGGATTCAACACATACGTTTTGTGACTGTGAATTCCTCGCGAACACAGATGGGAGCTCGAAGTCGCGTTTGAGATAGACTTGGTTCGCAGAGATTCGTGTATGCCTTTCCTCTGCCTAACTCGCATACTTTGGAAGACGCTTCTATCTTCGTGACCCATGCATGGTGTTCTTTGAGAGAAGACCTCCATAAGATGTTGTTCCGCGAGTAAGGTAGATCACGCTTCCCCTCTGCTTTCTTTCACACTTTGCATCAAGCCGCTTCGTTTCTTAGCAGAGGAGGTGGCAGTCGAAGGACCGCACCTCCACAGCGTTGATTTGTAGAACTAAGTGTATAGCACGTTCCTTACACTTCCTCCCATTTCCAGACACACACGTCTATAGGGGACAACTTGTGACTTGGTGGTAACATTCGACCCACATTTTTCTTCACTCTTCAGCCTATGGCATTTTCCTTACGCTTTCAGGCGAAAAACTGAAAATGCTTCTAGCTTCCTGAAACAAGATCTGAGTAGGGAGAAACGTTCGACACAACTTCTTTCTCAAGCTGTGGTACATGACACAGTATTTGTGCCTTCACTGCGAACGTTGGAAATTGCTTCCATATTCTTCCCTGTAGGCGGTAGTGGAAAGACTATTTCCCTGCAGTTTTGTTTCTTGAGAGGTGAGTATAAGAACCTTCCCTTAGAGAGCAACACATATATCTCCAAGGGCTTCTATCTTCAAGATCCAAGATGTTCGCACGACAGCCTGTTTGACGTGGCCTTGTTTCTCAGAGTTCAGTGTAAGGCTACTAGGCCTGAGGCGAGCCCACGTCCATTTGAAGACCCATCCACCCGCATGACACAGGA
This sequence comes from Eumetopias jubatus, assembly GCF_037043125.1. Classification (NCBI taxonomy): domain Eukaryota; kingdom Metazoa; phylum Chordata; class Mammalia; order Carnivora; family Otariidae; genus Eumetopias; species Eumetopias jubatus. The sequence goes on along the minus strand of NW_028274949.1, from coordinate 318,812 downwards.
CTTAAAGGAGAGAAACCCTCCGCACACCGTGTTACCCGCTGTACAGGATCGCGGGTTCCAACTATTTTCTTGCACACAAGGTTTAACAAGCTGCTTCCAAACTTACGAAAAGAGATGGTAGTCGAAGGACGGCAACAAAATAGATTTGTTCTTAGAGTTAAACAAACGTATGCCATCTTCCTTAGGCTTGCTCACATCCTCCATTTCCATACATCGTTCTTCATGTCATGACTGTAGGCACATTCGACACGGAGAGTTAAGTCTAGCCCATGTCCGTTACGCCTTCACACCCACTACGGAAAACATTTTCATCTCACTGAAACCATAGGACACCTGAGGGAAGCCTACTTCAGAAGAGGTTTCTCCAGCACCGTCACAGGGCCCTTTCAAGATGCCTTCTCCGTTTCATGCTAAAGTTCTTCTCATTCTTAACGTGTATGGCTTTCCTAATGGATTTCTTTCTCACAACGAAAACCTTGACACGTTCCATCTGCTCTCTCTCCTACTCTTGAAAACACTTCTCACAGAACAAGGTTCGAATGGGGACAGACATTCTACAGTAAGTATGTCTGTGGGACAGGCACGGGGCACATTCCTTGCGATTTCACACTTACATGGGTAACGTCTACCATGTTCAGGGAAGATGTTAGTAGAAACACGGTTTCTCTGCAGTGGTGTTTCTTCAGACTGCATAGTACTCCCTTTGCTTAGGATTCAACCCATACGTTTTGTGACTATGAATTCCTCGCGAACCCAGATGGGAGCTCGAAGTCGCGTTTGAGATGGACTTGCTTCGCAGAGATTCATGTATGCCTTTCCTTTGGCGAAGTCACATACATTTGAAAACCCTTCCCTCTTCGTGACCCATGGTGTTCGTTGAGAAAAGCCCTCCATAAGAAGTTGTTCGGCGACTAAGGTATGTCTCTCTTCCTTCCCCTCCGTACTCTTTCACACTTTGCTTCAAGCCGCTTCGTTCCTTAGCAAAGCAGATGGCAGTCGAAGGACCGCACCGCCACAGCGTTGTTTCTTCGACTTAAGTGTATCACACGTCCCTTATGCTTCCTCCTATTTCCAGACACACACCTCTCTAGGGGACTACTAGTGGGTTGGTTGTCACATTCGACCCACATTTTTCTTCACAATTCAGCGTGTGGCGTTTTCCTGGTGTTTTCAAACAAAGTACTGACAAGGCTTCTATCTTCCCGAAACAAGATCTGAGTTGGGAGAGGCTTTCGATACAAGTTCGTTCTCAAGCAGTGGTATATGGCACAGTATTTGTGCCTTCGCTTTTAACGTCGGGACTTTCCTCCATTTTCTTCCCTGTAGATGGTAGTGGAAAGGCGATTTCTCTACCGTTTTGTTCCTTGAGAGCTGAGTGTCAGACACTTACACCTATATCTCCAAAGGCTTCACGCTTCCCGAACCAAGAGGTTAGCAGGAAATCCTGTTGGACGTGGCCTTGTTTCTCTGAGTTCAGTGGAAGGCGCTGCTGAGGCGAGCTCGCGTACATTTGAAGGCCCTTCCAACTTCATGACACAAGACTTTCGTGCAGAGAAACCCTCCACACAACGTGTTCCTCACCGTAGTGTACCGCGCTTTCCGTCTCTTTCCTTTTACACTACGTTGTAAAAAGGTGCTTCCATCCGTAGGGAAAGAGCTGGTCGTCGAAGGACGGCAAACCTCTAGATTTGTTCTTAGAGTTAACCATGGGTAGGCAATCCTCCTTATGCTTCCTCACATAATACATATCCATACTCATCCTTCCTCATGGAACGGCCGCACTTCCACAGCGGTGTTTTGTAGAAATAAGTGTATAGCACTTTCCTTACGCTTCCTCCGATTTACAGACACACACCTCTATAGGGGACAACTTGTGACTTGGTGGTAACATTCGACCCACATTTTTCTTCACAATTCAGCCTATGGCATTTTCCTTGCGCTTTCACGCGAAGAACTGAAAACACTTCTAGCTTCCTGAAACAAGATCTGAGGAGGGAGAAACTTTCGACACAACTTCTTTCTCAAGCAGTGGTACATGACACAGTATTTGTGCCTTCACTGCGAACGTTGGAAATTGCTTCCATCTTCGTCCCTGTAGGTGGTAGTGGAAAGACTATTTCCCTGCAGCTTTGTTTCTTGAGAGGTGAGTATAAGAACCTTCCCTTAGAGAGCAGCACATATATCTCCAAGGGCTTCTATCTTCAAGAACCAAGATGTTCGCACGAAAACCTGTTTGACGAGGCCTTCTTTCTCAGAGTTCAGTGTAAGGCTACTAGGCCTGAAGGGAGCCCACGTCCATTTGAAGACCCATCCACCTGCATGACACAGGACTTAAAGGAGAGAAACCCTCTGCACAACGTGTTCCCCGCTGTACAGGAAGGCACGTTCCACCTCTTTCCTTGCACACAATGTTTAACAAGCTGCTTCCAACCTTACGAAAAGAGATGGTAGTCGAAGGACGGCAACACTCTAGATTTGTTCTTAGAGTTAAAGAAACGAGTGCCATCTTCCTTAGGCTTGCTCACATCATCCATTTCCATACATCGTTCTTCATGTCACGACTGTAGGCACATTCGCCACGGAGAGTTAAGTCTAGACCATGTCCCTTACGCGTTCACACCCGCTAGGGAAAACACTTTCATCGCACTGAAACCATAGGACAGCTGAGGGAAGCCTACTTCAGAAGAGGTTTCTCCAGCACCGTCACAGGGCCCATTCAAGATGCCTTCACCGTTTCATGCTAAAGTGCTTCTCATCCTTACGTGTATGGCTTTCCTGATGGATTTCCTTCTCACAATGAAAACCTTGACACGTTCCATCTGTTCTCTCTCCTACTCTTGAAAACACTTCCCACGGAACAAGATTCGAATGGGGACAGACATTCTACACTAAGTATGTCTGTGGGACAGGCACGGGGCACATTCCTTGCGATTTCACACTTTACATTGGAAAAGTCTACCATGTTCAGGGTGAGATGTTAGTAGAAACACGGTTTCTCTGCAGTGGTGTTTCTTCAGACTGATTAGTACTCCCTTGGTTTAGGATTCAACACATACGTTCTGTGAGTATGAATTCCTCGCGAACCCAGGTGGGAGCTCGAAGTCGCGTTTGAGATAGACTTGGTTCTCACAGATTTGTGTATGCCTTTCCTCTGCCTAACTCGCATACTTTGGAAGACGCTTCTATCTTCGTGACCCATGCATGGTGTTCGTTGAGAAAAGCCCTCCGTAAGAAGTTGTTCCGCGAGTAAGGTCGATCACGCTTCCCCTCTGCTTTCTTTCACACTTTGCCTCAAGCCGCTTCGTTTCTTAGCAGAGGAGGTGGCAGTCGAAAGACCGCACCTCCACAGCGCTGTTTTGTAGACCCAAGTGTATAGCACATTCCTTACGCTTCCTCTCATTTCCAGACATACACCTCTCTAGGAGACAACGAGTGTTTTGCTTATGCTTCTCTCTACCGAAACAAGATCTGAGTTGGGAGAAGCTTTCGACACGACTTCTTTCTCAAGCAGCGCTATATGGCCCAGTACCTGTGCCTTCGCTGTGACCGTTGGAACGTTCTTCCATCTTCTTCCCAGTAGATGGCAGTAGAAGGACTATCTCCCTCTACCGTGTTGTTCCTTGAGAGGTGAGTGTAAGGCACTGACACATATAGCTCAGAAGGCTTCATTCTTCCCGAACCAAGATGTGAGCTCGAAATCAGTTTTCACATGCCGTTGTTTCTCTGAGTTCAGCGTAAGGCTCTGCTGAGGCTAGCTCGCCTACATTTGAAGGCCTTCCAACTTCATGACAGAAGCCTTCACACTTGGTGTAAAGCCGCTTCGATCCTTAGGAAAGCAGAAGGGAGTCGAAGGACCGCTCCTCCACAGCATTGTTCTTGAAGAATTAATTGCAGAGCTCGTTGCTTATGCTTCCTCCGATTTCCATACACACACCTCTATAGGGGACAACTTGTGAGTTGGTGATAACATTCGACCCACATTTTTCTTTACAATTCAGCCTATGGCATTTTCCTTACGCTTTCACGCAAAGAACTGAAAATGTTTCTAGCTTCCTGAAACAAGATCTGAGTAGGGAGAAACTTTCGACACAACTTCTTTCTCAAGCAGTGGTACCTGACACAGATTTGTGCCTTCACTGCGAACGTTGGAAATTGCTTCCATCTTCATCCCTGTAGGTGGTAGTGGAAAGACTATTTCCCTGCAGCTTTGTTTCTTGAGAGGTGAGTATAAGAACCTTCCCTTAGAGAGCAACACATATATCTCCAAGGGCTTCTATCTTCAAGAACCAAGATGTTCGCACGAAAACCTGTTTGACGAGGCCTTCTTTCTCAAAGTTCAGTGTAAGGCTACTAGGCCTGAAGGGAGCCCACGTCCATTTGAAGCCCCATCCACCTGCATGACACAGGACTTAAAGGAGAGAAGCTCTCTGCACAACGTGTTTCCCGATGTACAGGAATGCGCGTTCCACCTCTTTCCTTGCACACAAGGTTTAACAAGCTGCTTCCTTCCTTACTAAAAGAGATGGTAGTCGAAGGACGGCAACAAAATAGATTTGTTCTTAGAGTTAAACAAACGTATGCCATCTTCCTTAGGCTTGCTCACATCATCCATTTCCATACATTGTTCTTCATGTCATGACTGTAGGCACATTCGACACGGAGAGTTAAGTCTAGCCCATGTCCCTTGCGCCTTCACCCCCACTACGGAAAACATTTTCATCTCACTGAAACCATAGGACACCTGAGGGAAGCCTACTTCAGAAGAGGTTTCTCCAGCACCGTCACAGGGCCCTTTCAAGATGCCTTCTCCGTTTCATGCTAAAGTTCTTCTCATTCTTACGTGTATGGCTTTCCTAATGGATTTCTTTCTCACAACGAAAACCTTGACACGTTCCATCTGCTCTCTCTCCTACTCTTGAAAACACTTCTCACAGAACAAGGTTCGAATGGGGACAGACATTCTACAGTAAGTATGTCTGTGGGACAGGCACGGGGCACATTCCTTGCGATTTCACACTTACATGGGTAACGTCTACCATGTTCAGGGAAGATGTTAGTAGAAACACGGTTTCTCTGCAGTGGTGTTTCTTCAGACTGCATAGTACTCCCTTTGTTTAGGATTCAGCCCATACGTTTTGTGACTATGAATTCCTCGCGAACCCAGATGGGAGCTCGAAGTCGCGTTTGAGATGGACTTGCTTCGCAGAGATTCATGTATGCCTTTCCTTTGGCGAAGTCACATACATTTGAAAACCCTTCCCTCTTCGTGACCCATGGTGTTCGTTGAGAAAAGCCCTCCATAAGAAGTTGTTCGGCGACTAAGGTATGTCTCTCTTCCTTCCCCTCCGTACTCTTTCACACTTTGCTTCAAGCCGCTTCGTTCCTTAGCAAAGCAGATGGCAGTCGAAGGACCGCACCGCCACAGCGTTGTTTCTTCGACTTAAGTGTATCACACGTCCCTTATGCTTCCTCCTATTTCCAGACACACACCTCTCTAGGGGACTACTAGTGGGTTGGTTGTCACATTCGACCCACATTTTTCTTCACAATTCAGCGTGTGGCGTTTTCCTGGTGTATTCAAACAAAGTACTGACAAGGCTTCTATCTTCCCGAAACAAGATCTGAGTTGGGAGAGGCTTTTGATACAAGTTCGTTCTCAAGCAGTGGTATATGGCACAGTATTTGTGCCTTCGCTTTTAACGTCGGGACTTTCCTCCATTTTCTTCCCTGTAGATGGTAGTGGAAAGGCGATTTCTCTACCGTTTTGTTCCTTGAGAGCTGAGTGTTAGACACTTACACCTATATCTCCAAAGGCTTCACGCTTCCCGAACCAAGAGGTTAGCAGGAAATCCTGTTGGACGTGGCCTTGTTTCTCTGAGTTCAGTGGAAGGCGCTGCTGAGGCGAGCTCGCGTACATTTGAAGGCCCTTCCAACTTCATGACACAAGACTTTCGTGCAGAGAAACCCTCCACACAACGTGTTCCTCACCGTAGTGTACCGCGCTTTCCGTCTCTTTCCTTTTACACTACGTTGTAAAAAGGTGCTTCCATCCGTAGGGAAAGAGCTGGTCGTCGAAGGACGGCAAACCTCTAGATTTGTTCTTAGAGTTAACCATGGGTAGGCAATCCTCCTTATGCTTCCTCACATAATACATATCCATACTCATCCTTCCTCATGGAACGGCCGCACTTCCACAGCGGTGTTTTGTAGAAATAAGTGTATAGCACTTTCCTTACGCTTCCTCCGATTTACAGACACACACCTCTATAGGGGACAACTTGTGACTTGGTGGTAACATTCGACCCACATTTTTCTTCACAATTCAGCCTATGGCATTTTCCTTGCGCTTTCACGCGAAGAACTGAAAACACTTCTAGCTTCCTGAAACAAGATCTGAGGAGGGAGAAACTTTCGACACAACTTCTTTCTCAAGCAGTGGTACATGACACAGTATTTGTGCCTTCACTGCGAACGTTGGAAATTGCTTCCATCTTCGTCCCTGTAGGTGGTAGTGGAAAGACTATTTCCCTGCAGCTTTGTTTCTTGAGAGGTGAGTATAAGAACCTTCCCTTAGAGAGCAGCACATATATCTCCAAGGGCTTCTATCTTCAAGAACCAAGATGTTCGCACGAAAACCTGTTTGACGAGGCCTTCTTTCTCAGAGTTCAGTGTAAGGCTACTAGGCCTGAAGGGAGCCCACGTCCATTTGAAGACCCATCCACCTGCATGACACAGGACTTAAAGGAGAGAAACCCTCTGCACAACGTGTTCCCCGCTGTACAGGAAGGCACGTTCCACCTCTTTCCTTGCACACAATGTTTAACAAGCTGCTTCCAACCTTACGAAAAGAGATGGTAGTCGAAGGACGGCAACACTCTAGATTTGTTCTTAGAGTTAAAGAAACGAGTGCCATCTTCCTTAGGCTTGCTCACATCATCCATTTCCATACATCGTTCTTCATGTCACGACTGTAGGCACATTCGCCACGGAGAGTTAAGTCTAGACCATGTCCCTTACGCGTTCACACCCGCTAGGGAAAACACTTTCATCGCACTGAAACCATAGGACAGCTGAGGGAAGCCTACTTCAGAAGAGGTTTCTCCAGCACCGTCACAGGGCCCATTCAAGATGCCTTCTCCGTTTCATGCTAAAGTGCTTCTCATCCTTACGTGTATGGCTTTCCTGATGGATTTCCTTCTCACAATGAAAACCTTGACACGTTCCATCTGTTCTCTCTCCTACTCTTGAAAACACTTCCCACGGAACAAGATTCGAATGGGGACAGACATTCTACACTAAGTATGTCTGTGGGACAGGCACGGGGCACATTCCTTGCGATTTCACACTTTACATTGGAAAAGTCTACCATGTTCAGGGTGAGATGTTAGTAGAAACACGGTTTCTCTGCAGTGGTGTTTCTTCAGACTGATTAGTACTCCCTTGGTTTAGGATTCAACACATACGTTCTGTGAGTATGAATTCCTCGCGAACCCAGGTGGGAGCTCGAAGTCGCGTTTGAGATAGACTTGGTTCTCACAGATTTGTGTATGCCTTTCCTCTGCCTAACTCGCATACTTTGGAAGACGCTTCTATCTTCGTGACCCATGCATGGTGTTCGTTGAGAAAAGCCCTCCGTAAGAAGTTGTTCCGCGAGTAAGGTCGATCACGCTTCCCCTCTGCTTTCTTTCACACTTTGCCTCAAGCCGCTTCGTTTCTTAGCAGAGGAGGTGGCAGTCGAAAGACCGCACCTCCACAGCGCTGTTTTGTAGACCCAAGTGTATAGCACATTCCTTACGCTTCCTCTCATTTCCAGACATACACCTCTCTAGGAGACAACGAGTGTTTTGCTTATGCTTCTCTCTACCGAAACAAGATCTGAGTTGGGAGAAGCTTTCGACACGACTTCTTTCTCAAGCAGCGCTATATGGCCCAGTACCTGTGCCTTCGCTGTGACCGTTGGAACGTTCTTCCATCTTCTTCCCAGTAGATGGCAGTAGAAGGACTATCTCCCTCTACCGTGTTGTTCCTTGAGAGGTGAGTGTAAGGCACTGACACATATAGCTCAGAAGGCTTCATTCTTCCCGAACCAAGATGTGAGCTCGAAATCAGTTTTCACATGCCGTTGTTTCTCTGAGTTCAGCGTAAGGCTCTGCTGAGGCTAGCTCGCCTACATTTGAAGGCCTTCCAACTTCATGACAGAAGCCTTCACACTTGGTGTAAAGCCGCTTCGATCCTTAGGAAAGCAGAAGGGAGTCGAAGGACCGCTCCTCCACAGCATTGTTCTTGAAGAATTAATTGCAGAGCTCGTTGCTTATGCTTCCTCCGATTTCCATACACACACCTCTATAGGGGACAACTTGTGAGTTGGTGGTAACATTCGACCCACATTTTTCTTCACAATTCAGCCTATGGCATTTTCCTTACGCTTTCACGCAAAGAACTGAAAATGTTTCTAGCTTCCTGAAACAAGATCTGAGTAGGGAGAAACTTTCGACACAACTTCTTTCTCAAGCAGTGGTACCTGACACAGATATGTGCTTTCACTGCGAACGTTGGAAATTGCTTCCATCTTCATCCCTGTAGGTGGTAGTGGAAAGACTATTTCCCTGCAGCTTTGTTTCTTGAGAGGTGAGTATAAGAACCTTCCCTTAGAGAGCAACACATATATCTCCAAGGGCTTCTATCTTCAAGAACCAAGATGTTCGCACGAAAACCTGTTTGACGAGGCCTTCTTTCTCAGAGTTCAGTGTAAGGCTACTAGGCCTGAAGGGAGCCCACGTCCATTTGAAGCCCCATCCACCTGCATGACACAGGACTTAAAGGAGAGAAGCTCTCTGCACAACGTGTTTCCCGATGTACAGGAATGCGCGTTCCACCTCTTTCCTTACACACAAGGTTTAACAAGCTGCTGCCTTCCTTACTAAAAGAGATGGTAGTCGAAGGACGGCAACAAAATAGATTTGTTCTTAGAGTTAAACAAACGTATGCCATCTCCTTAGGCTTGCTCACATCATCCATTTCCATACATTGTTCTTCATGTCATGACTGTAGGCACATTCGACACGGAGAGTTAAGTCCAGCCCATGTCCCTTGCGCCTTCACCCCCACTACGGAAAACATTTTCATCTCACTGAAACCATAGGACACCTGAGGGAAGCCTACTTCAGAAGAGGTTTCTCCAGCACCGTCACAGGGCCCTTTCAAGATGCCTTCTCCGTTTCATGCTAAAGTTCTTCTCATTCTTAACGTGTATGGCTTTCCTAATGGATTTCTTTCTCACAATGAAAACCTTGACACGTTCCATCTGCTCTCTCTCCTACTCTTGAAAACACTTCTCACAGAACAAGGTTCGAATGGGGACAGACATTCTACAGTAAGTATGTCTGTGGGAGAGGCACGGGGCACATTCCTTGCGATTTCACACTTACATGGGTAACGTCTACCATGTTCAGGGAAGATGTTAGTAGAAACACGGTTTCTCTGCAGTGGTGTTTCTTCAGACTGCATAGTACTCCCTTTGTTTAGGATTCAACCCATACGTTTTGTGACTATGAATTCCTCGCGAACCCAGATGGGAGCTCGAAGTCGCGTTTGAGATGGACTTGCTTCGCAGAGATTCATGTATGCCTTTCCTTTGGCGAAGTCACATACATTTGAAAACCCTTCCCTCTTCGTGACCCATGGTGTTCGTTGAGAAAAGCCCTCCATAAGAAGTTGTTCGACGACTAAGGTATGTCTCTCTTCCTTCCCCTCCGTACTCTTTCACACTTTGCTTCAAGCCGCTTCGTTCCTTAGCAAAGCAGATGGCAGTCGAAGGACCGCACCGCCACAGCGTTGTTTCTTCGACTTAAGTGTATCACACGTCCCTTATGCTTCCTCCTATTTCCAGACACACACCTCTCTAGGGGACTACTAGTGGGTTGGTTGTCACATTCGACCCACATTTTTCTTCACAATTCAGCGTGTGGCGTTTTCCTGGTGTTTTCAAACAAAGTACTGACAAGGCTTCTATCTTCCCGAAACAAGATCTGAGTTGGGAGAGGCTTTCGATACAAGTTCGTTCTCAAGCAGTGGTATATGGCACAGTATTTGTGCCTTCGCTTTTAACGTCGGGACTTTCCTCCATTTTCTTCCCTGTAGATGGTAGTGGAAAGGCGATTTCTCTACCGTTTTGTTCCTTGAGAGCTGAGTGTCAGACAGGTACACCTATATCTCCAAAGGCTTCACGCTTCCCGAACCAAGAGGTTAGCAGGAAATCCTGTTGGACGTGGCCTTGTTTCTCTGAGTTCAGTGGAAGGCGCTGCTGAGGCGAGCTCGCGTACATTTGAAGGCCCTTCCAACTTCATGACACAAGACTTTCGTGCAGAGAAACCCTCCACACAACGTGTTCCTCACCGTAGTGTACCGCGCTTTCCGTCTCTTTCCTTTTGCACTACGTTGTAAAAAGGTGCTTCCATCCGTAGGGAAAGAGCTGGTCGTCGAAGGACGGCAAACCTCTAGATTTGTTCTTAAAGTTAACCATGGGTAGGCAATCCTCCTTATGCTTCCTCACATAATACATATCCATACTCATCCTTCCTCATGGAACGACCGCACTTCCACAGCGTTGTTTTGTAGAAATAAGTGTATAGCACTTTCCTTACGCTTCCTCCGATTTACAGACACACACCTCTATAGGGGACAACTTGTGACTTGGTGGTAACATTCGACCCACATTTTTCTTCACAATTCAGCCTATGGCATTTTCCTTGCCCTTTCACGCGAAGAACTGAAAACACTTCTAGCTTCCTGAAACAAGATCTGAGTAGGGAGAAACTTTCGACACAACTTCTTTCTCAAGCAGTGGTACATGACACAGTATTTGTGCCTTCACTGCGAACGTTGGAAATTGCTTCCATCTTCGTCCCTGTAGGTGGTAGTGCAAAGATCATTTCCCTGCAGCTTTGTTTCTTGAGAGGTGAGTATAAGAACCCTCCCTTAGAGAGCAGCACATATATCTCCAAGGGCTTCTATCTTCAAGAACCAAGATGTTCGCACGAAAACCTGTTTGACGAGGCCTTCTTTCTCAGAGTTCAGTGTAAGGCTACTAGGCCTGAAGGGAGCCCACGTCCATTTGAAGACCCATCCACCTGCATGACACAGGACTTAAAGGAGAGAAACCCTCTGCACAACGTGTTCCCCGCTGTACAGGAAGGCACGTTCCACCTCTTTCCTTGCACACAAGGTTTAACAAGCTGCTTCCTACCTTACGAAAAGAGATGGTAGTCGAAGGACGGCAACAATATAGATTTGTTCTTAGAGTTAAACAAACGTATGCCATCTTCCTTAGGCTTGCTCACATCCTCCATTTCCATACATCGTTCTTCATGTCACGACTGTAGGCACATTCGACACGGAGAGTTAAGTCTACTCCATGTCCCTTACGCCTTCACACCCACTAGGGAAAACACTTTCATCTCACTGAAACCGTTGCACAGCTGAGGGAAGCCTACCTCAGAAGAGGTTTCTCCAGCACCGTCACAGGGCCCATTCAAGATGCCTTCACCGTTTCATGCTAAAGTGCTTCTCATCCTTACGTGTGTGGCTTTCCTGATGGATTTCCTTCTCACAATGAAAACCTTGACACGTTCCATCTGCTCTCTCTCCTACTCTTGAAAACACTTCCCACAGAACAAGATTCGAATGGGGACAGAGATTCTACAGTAAGTATGTCTGTGGGACAGGCACGGGGCACATTCCTTGCGATTTCACACTTTGCATTGGATAAGTCCACCATGTCCAGGGTGAGATGCTAGTAGAAACCCGGTGTCTCTGCAGTGGTGTTTCTTCCGACTGAATAGTACTCCCTTTGTTTAGGATTCAACACATACGTTTTGTGACTGTGAATTCCTCGCGAACCCAGATGGGAGCTCGAAGTCGCGTTTGAGATAGACTTGGTTCGCAGAGATTCGTGTATGCCTTTCCTCTGCCTAACTCGCATACTTTGGAAGACGCTTCTATCTTCGTGACCCATGCATGGTGTTCTTTGAGAGAAGACCTCCATAAGATGTTGTTCCGCGAGTAAGGTAGATCACGCTTCCCCTCTGCTTTCTTTCACACTTTGCATCAAGCCGCTTCGTTTCTTAGCAGAGGAGGTGGCAGTCGAAGGACCGCACCTCCACAGCGTTGATTTGTAGAACTAAGTGTATAGCACGTTCCTTACGCTTCCTCCCATTTCCAGACACACACCTCTATAGGGGACAACTTGTGACTTGGTGGTAACATTCGACCCACATTTTTCTTCACTCTTCACCCTATGGCATTTTCCTTACGCTTTCAGGCGAAAAACTGAAAATGCTTCTAGCTTCCTGAAACAAGATTTGAGTAGGGAGAAACGTTCGACACAACTTCTTTCTCAAGCTGTGGTACATGACACAGTATTTGTGCCTTCACTGCGAACGTTGGAAATTGCTTCCATATTCTTCCCTGTAGGCGGTAGTGGAAAGACTATTTCCCTGCAGTTTTGTTTCTTGAGAGGTGAGTATAAGAACCTTCCCTTAGAGAGCAACACATATATCTCCAAGGGCTTCTATCTTCAAGATCCAAGATGTTCGCACGACAGCCTGTTTGACGTGGCCTTGTTTCTCAGAGTTCAGTGTAAGGCTACTAGGCCTGAGGCGAGCCCACGTCCATTTGAAGACCCATCCACCCGCATGACACAGGACTTAAAGGAGAGAAACCCTCCGCACACCGTGTTACCCGCTGTACAGGATCGCGGGTTCCAACTATTTTCTTGCACACAAGGTTTAACAAGCTGCTTCCAAACTTACGAAAAGAGATGGTAGTCGAAGGACGGCAACAAAATAGATTTGTTCTTAGAGTTAAACAAACGTATGCCATCTTCCTTAGGCTTGCTCACATCCTCCATTTCCATACATCGTTCTTCATGTCATGACTGTAGGCACATTCGACACGGAGAGTTAAGTCTAGCCCATGTCCGTTACGCCTTCACACCCACTACGGAAAACATTTTCATCTCACTGAAACCATAGGACACCTGAGGGAAGCCTACTTCAGAAGAGGTTTCTCCAGCACCGTCACAGGGCCCTTTCAAGATGCCTTCTCCGTTTCATGCTAAAGTTCTTCTCATTCTTAACGTGTATGGCTTTCCTAATGGATTTCTTTCTCACAACGAAAACCTTGACACGTTCCATCTGCTCTCTCTCCTACTCTTGAAAACACTTCTCACAGAACAAGGTTCGAATGGGGACAGACATTCTACAGTAAGTATGTCTGTGGGACAGGCACGGGGCACATTCCTTGCGATTTCATACTTACATGGGTAACGTCTACCATGTTCAGGGAAGATGTTAGTAGAAACACGGTTTCTCTGCAGTGGTGTTTCTTCAGACTGCATAGTACTCCCTTTGCTTAGGATTCAACCCATACGTTTTGTGACTATGAATTCCTCGCGAACCCAGATGGGAGCTCGAAGTCGCGTTTGAGATGGACTTGCTTCGCAGAGATTCATGTATGCCTTTCCTTTGGCGAAGTCACATACATTTGAAAACCCTTCCCTCTTCGTGACCCATGGTGTTCGTTGAGAAAAGCCCTCCATAAGAAGTTGTTCGGCGACTAAGGTATGTCTCTCTTCCTTCCCCTCCGTACTCTTTCACACTTTGCTTCAAGCCGCTTCGTTCCTTAGCAAAGCAGATGGCAGTCGAAGGACCGCACCGCCACAGCGTTGTTTCTTCGACTTAAGTGTATCACACGTCCCTTATGCTTCCTCCTATTTCCAGACACACACCTCTCTAGGGGACTACTAGTGGGTTGGTTGTCACATTCGACCCACATTTTTCTTCACAATTCAGCGTGTGGCGTTTTCCTGGTGTTTTCAAACAAAGTACTGACAAGGCTTCTATCTTCCCGAAACAAGATCTGAGTTGGGAGAGGCTTTCGATACAAGTTCGTTCTCAAGCAGTGGTATATGGCACAGTATTTGTGCCTTCGCTTTTAACGTCGGGACTTTCCTCCATTTTCTTCCCTGTAGATGGTAGTGGAAAGGCGATTTCTCTACCGTTTTGTTCCTTGAGAGCTGAGTGTCAGACACTTACACCTATATCTCCAAAGGCTTCACGCTTCCCGAACCAAGAGGTTAGCAGGAAATCCTGTTGGACGTGGCCTTGTTTCTCTGAGTTCAGTGGAAGGCGCTGCTGAGGCGAGCTCGCGTACATTTGAAGGCCCTTCCAACTTCATGACACAAGACTTTCGTGCAGAGAAACCCTCCACACAACGTGTTCCTCACCGTAGTGTACCGCGCTTTCCGTCTCTTTCCTTTTGCACTACGTTGTAAAAAGGTGCTTCCATCCGTAGGGAAAGAGCTGGTCGTCGACGGACGGCAAACCTCTAGATTTGTTCTTAGAGTTAACCATGGGAAGGCAATCCTCCTTATGCTTCCTCACATAATACATATCCATACTCATCCTTCTTCATATAACGACCGCACTTCCACAGCGTTGTTTTGTAGAAATAAGTGTATAGCACTTTCCTTACGCTTCCTCCGATTTACAGACACACACCTCTATAGGGGACAACTTGTGACTTGGTGGTAACATTCGACCCACATTTTTCTTCACAATTCAGCCTATGGCATTTTCCTTGCGCTTTCACGCGAAGAACTGAAAACACTTCTAGCTTCCTGAAACAAGATCTGAGTAGGGAGAAACTTTCGACACAACTTCTTTCTGAAGCAGTGGTACATGACACAGTATTTGTGCCTTCACTGCGAACGTTGGAAATTGCTTCCATCTTCGTCCCTGTAGGTGGTAGTGGAAAGACTATTTCCCTGCAGCTTTGTTTCTTGAGAGGTGAGTATAAGAACCCTCCCTTAGAGAGCAGCACATATATCTCCAAGGGCTTCTATCTTCAAGAACCAAGATGTTCGCACGAAAACCTGTTTGACGAGGCCTTCTTTCTCAGAGTTCAGTGTAAGGCTACTAGGCCTGAAGGGAGCCCACGTCCATTTGAAGACCCATCCACCTGCATGACACAGGTCTTAAAGGAGAGAAACCCTCTGCACAACGTGTTCCCCGCTGTACAGGAAGGCACGTTCCACCTCTTTCCTTGCACACAAGGTTTAACAAGCTGCTTCCTACCTTACGAAAAGAGATGGTAGTCGAAGGACGGCAACAATATAGATTTGTTCTTAGAGTTAAACAAACGTATGCCATCTTCCTTAGGCTTGCTCACATCCTCCATTTCCATACATCGTTCTTCATGTCACGACTGTAGGCACATTCGACACGGAGAGTTAAGTCTACTCCAGGCCCCTACGCCTTCACACCCACTAGGGAAAACACTTTCATCTCACTGAAACCGTTGCACAGCTGAGGGAAGCCTACCTCAGAAGAGGTTTCTCCAGCACCGTCACAGGGCCCATTCAAGATGCCTTCACCGTTTCATGCTAAAGTGCTTCTCATCCTTACGTGTGTGGCTTTCCTGATGGATTTCCTTCTCACAATGAAAACCTTGACACGTTCCATCTGCTCTCTCTCCTACTCTTGAAAACACTTCCCACAGAACAAGATTCGAATGGGGACAGAGATTCTACAGTAAGTATGTCTGTGGGACAGGCACGGGGCACATTCCTTGCGATTTCACACTTTGCATTGGATAAGTCCACCATGTCCAGGGTGAGATGCTAGTAGAAACCCGGTGTCTCTGCAGTGGTGTTTCTTCCGACTGAATAGTACTCCCTTTGTTTAGGATTCAACACATACGTTTTGTGACTGTGAATTCCTCGCGAACCCAGATGGGAGCTCGAAGTCGCGTTTGAGATAGACTTGGTTCGCAGAGATTCGTGTATGCCTTTCCTCTGCCTAACTCGCATACTTTGGAAGACGCTTCTATCTTCGTGACCCATGCATGGTGTTCTTTGAGAGAAGACCTCCATAAGATGTTGTTCCGCGAGTAAGGTAGATCACGCTTCCCCTCTGCTTTCTTTCACACTTTGCATCAAGCCGCTTCGTTTCTTAGCAGAGGAGGTGGCAGTCGAAGGACCGCACCTCCACAGCGTTGATTTGTAGAACTAAGTGTATAGCACGTTCCTTACGCTTCCTCCCATTTCCAGACACACACCTCTATAGGGGACAACTTGTGACTTGGTGGTAACATTCGACCCACATTTTTCTTCACTCTTCACCCTATGGCATTTTCCTTACGCTTTCAGGCGAAAAACTGAAAATGCTTCTAGCTTCCTGAAACAAGATCTGAGTAGGGAGAAACGTTCGACACAACTTCTTTCTCAAGCTGTGGTACATGACACAGTATTTGTGCCTTCACTGCGAACGTTGGAAATTGCTTCCATATTCTTCCCTGTAGGCGGTAGTGGAAAGACTATTTCCCTGCAGTTTTGTTTCTTGAGAGGTGAGTATAAGAACCTTCCCTTAGAGAGCAACACATATATCTCCAAGGGCTTCTATCTTCAAGATCCAAGATGTTCGCACGACAGCCTGTTTGACGTGGCCTTGTTTCTCAGAGTTCAGTGTAAGGCTACTAGGCCTGAGGCGAGCCCACGTCCATTTGAAGACCCATCCACCCGCATGACACAGGACTTAAAGGAGAGAAACCCTCCGCACACCGTGTTACCCGCTGTACAGGATCGCGGGTTCCAACTATTTTCTTGCACACAAGGTTTAACAAGCTGCTTCCAAACTTACGAAAAGAGATGGTAGTCGAAGGACGGCAACAAAATAGATTTGTTCTTAGAGTTAAACAAACGTATGCCATCTTCCTTAGGCTTGCTCACATCCTCCATTTCCATACATCGTTCTTCATGTCATGACTGTAGGCACATTCGACACGGAGAGTTAAGTCTAGCCCATGTCCGTTACGCCTTCACCCCCACTACGGAAAACATTTTCATCTCACTGAAACCATAGGACACCTGAGGGAAGCCTACTTCAGAAGAGGTTTCTCCAGCACCGTCACAGGGCCCTTTCAAGATGCCTTCTCCGTTTCATGCTAAAGTTCTTCTCATTCTTAACGTGTATGGCTTTCCTAATGGATTTCTTTCTCACAACGAAAACCTTGACACGTTCCATCTGCTCTCTCTCCTACTCTTGAAAACACTTCTCACAGAACAAGGTTCGAATGGGGACAGACATTCTACAGTAAGTATGTCTGTGGGACAGGCACGGGGCACATTCTTTGCGATTTCACACTTACATGGGTAACGTCTACCATGTTCAGGGAAGATGTTAGTAGAAACACGGTTTCTCTGCAGTGGTGTTTCTTCAGACTGCATAGTACTCCCTTTGCTTAGGATTCAACCCATACGTTTTGTGACTATGAATTCCTCGCGAACCCAGATGGGAGCTCGAAGTCGCGTTTGAGATGGACTTGCTTCGCAGAGATTCATGTATGCCTTTCCTTTGGCGAAGTCACATACATTTGAAAACCCTTCCCTCTTCGTGACCCATGGTGTTCGTTGAGAAAAGCCCTCCATAAGAAGTTGTTCGGCGACTAAGATATGTCTCTCTTCCTTCCCCTCCGTACTCTTTCACACTTTGCTTCAAGCCGCTTCGTTCCTTAGCAAAGCAGATGGCAGTCGAAGGACCGCACCGCCACAGCGTTGTTTCTTCGACTTAAGTGTATCACACGTCCCTTATGCTTCCTCCTATTTCCAGACACACACCTCTCTAGGGGACTACTAGTGGGTTGGTTGTCACATTCGACCCACATTTTTCTTCACAATTCAGCGTGTGGCGTTTTCCTGGTGTTTTCAAACAAAGTACTGACAAGGCTTCTATCTTCCCGAAACAAGATCTGAGTTGGGAGAGGCTTTCGATACAAGTTCGTTCTCAAGCAGTGGTATATGGCACAGTATTTGTGCCTTCGCTTTTAACGTCGGGACTTTCCTCCATTTTCTTCCCTGTAGATGGTAGTGGAAAGGCGATTTCTCTACCGTTTTGTTCCTTGAGAGCTGAGTGTCAGACAGGTACACCTATATCTCCAAAGGCTTCACGCTTCCCGAACCAAGAGGTTAGCAGGAAATCCTGTTGGACGTGGCCTTGTTTCTCTGAGTTCAGTGGAAGGCGCTGCTGAGGCGAGCTCGCGTACATTTGAAGGCCCTTCCAACTTCATGACACAAGACTTTCGTGCAGAGAAACCCTCCACACAACGTGTTCCTCACCGTAGTGTACCGCGCTTTCCGTCTCTTTCCTTTTGCACTACGTTGTAAAAAGGTGCTTCCATCCGTAGGGAAAGAGCTGGTCGTCGAAGGACGGCAAACCTCTAGATTTGTTCTTAAAGTTAACCATGGGTAGGCAATCCTCCTTATGCTTCCTCACATAATACATATCCATACTCATCCTTCCTCATGGAACGACCGCACTTCCACAGCGTTGTTTTGTAGAAATAAGTGTATAGCACTTTCCTTACGCTTCCTCCGATTTACAGACACACACCTCTATAGGGGACAACTTGTGACTTGGTGGTAACATTCGACCCACATTTTTCTTCACAATTCAGCCTATGGCATTTTCCTTGCCCTTTCACGCGAAGAACTGAAAACACTTCTAGCTTCCTGAAACAAGATCTGAGTAGGGAGAAACTTTCGACACAACTTCTTTCTCAAGCAGTGGTACATGACACAGTATTTGTGCCTTCACTGCGAACGTTGGAAATTGCTTCCATCTTCGTCCCTGTAGGTGGTAGTGCAAAGATCATTTCCCTGCAGCTTTGTTTCTTGAGAGGTGAGTATAAGAACCCTCCCTTAGAGAGCAGCACATATATCTCCAAGGGCTTCTATCTTCAAGAACCAAGATGTTCGC